>NC_133657.1:168095422-168185933 GCF_009905375.1 Apium graveolens
CCTGTATGTGCATTGTTTTACGATTTTTGCTGTAACTTTCAATACGTACATCAGATTTGGGTGAAACGAAGGGTAGATTAAAGTTTGTGACAAATAGAATAAGATGAGAATAAGTATTGATAAATACTTGTAATTTCTAACAGAGAAAGCGAGGTATAGAAAAGGAAACCAGGTGATTAGTAAATAGAACTGAAGCTTAGAAAAAGAAAGCAAGTGATCGGTGAATAGAAGTAAGGCATAGAAAAAGAAGACAAGTGATTATTGAGTAGAACCGTTAAACGAGTACAAGTGAAGTTGGAAATCATTTGTGATAAGGCAAGTATTTATGAACCTTCCTCGAGATATATTGTAAATATTTTCTGAATTCTCTCATAACATGTTGCTAGTATTCAAAATAGTCCTGTGTTTATATTGTAAGTGCTTAAAATTATTCAACCTTAAACCCTGATCACATCATTGAACTTGAGATTTAAGCTTTATTCTTTATAAACCACCGACGGTTGAATTCCTAGATATTAAACCGTACAAATACAATACTACTCCACAAATATATATACCATTAATCAAATACTGAAAACAGAATTATTTAAGCATATAGAAAGTTATATACCCTATAATACCCTATGACATCAAAGATCTATACCCTGTATTATCATTGAACCATTGTTCATCAGATACCTGATTCTTCAACAGGCTTGAAGCCGTTCTTCATATATATACCTGGATATACCCTGGTAATACATATGAAATGTTTTATGCTCTGAGATAAATGCTTTTTAATGTTAATTATGATTCTGTTTTATTAAATTACAATGATTATCATATTAAATTGATTTAGAATGGGATGGTTTTATAAATGTGGACCAGATTCATGGTTGGACCAGATTCGTGGTCATATTAGGCCAATGTGTGCCTTGGAATCCAGTATAGAGAGCAGAGATATGTGCCTTGCTCGGGGTTAGTGCGTGACTGATCAACAGTCTAACCTGGGTTTTAAAAGTTAAAATGAATATCCAATTCTAATGATTACTTGACAAGAAACTTGATTTTATAAATCGTTCCAATTGATCATTGTTTAACCTCAATTAATTCTATTATGACTTGCTGAGCTAGTTACCCCACTCTTGCAAATCTGTTTATGTTATTCTACAGTTAAAAAAGAAATGGTTGGTAATGAGGATTCCCAATCCAGTGTACGAGCTAGGATTCCAGGTTAAGTTGGATCGAGATAACAGGAGATTTATGTTTAATTTTGAGTTATGTAAGCTTGTAAGAATGCTTTCACTTTCAGTTGTAAGTTGAACTAGTTGGGATTTGGTACGATGTAATAAAAGTTAAGATGGTGACTTGTTTTCATACTTTAACCTGTTGCGATCCATGGTTATGGTAAGTAGGGTCATTCCATATATTACTTTCATAAACAGGTTTATATATTGGGTGTGTGTGTGTGTTCTGAACCCCAAACTTCTGACCCGGGTTTGGAGGGTGTCACAGGTTTGGTATCAGAGCTACAGGTTATAAGTCAATGAAACAAGCCTAAATTGTCGGGAATGGATAGAGGGTTAGGATTAGGATTAAGAAATAGAAAGATAGGACGTCGAGAGGTTGAGTGCGACTATATAATAGGTTTTGGTATGATTCGTGATGAGATTCGAGATTCTTAACTAGCGACGTGATTTTCAGATAATAGTGATGGAAGATTCTTTTATCCCGATATCATCTGATCATTCGGAGCCTTCAGTCGGAGGACCATCATCTGATTCATGCCCTGCTCTTCCATCAGTGTTAGCCATATTACCTCCTGTTGGGACGGTTGCACCTTTTCAAGCTATTATTCCATCCCATGATGTGAGACCACCTATTCGAGGATCCTCACCTGCTGATTCTGGTTCTACCGGACATTCAACCGTAAGTGCGTCTTTTCAGTTTATCCCACACCTTATCCCATACCATCCGTTTGAGGCTTGTCTTATGGAGCAACAACACCTATGAGGATGGATTCGAGAGCTACAACATACGGTGAGTACACAAGATATTACGAAAGGTGAGAAGAAATCTAGAGACAGGATTAATGCGTTCCAAAGGATAGCAGCTACCTAGGTGATATGGAGCCACTAGTAAGTATGCCACCCATGATTATCTTGTGGAGTGAGGTAGACGGGTTTTTAAAGGAGTTTGAGAAGATTGGAGATCCAGAGTTTTCTTGGAATTAGATGATGATGTTATGACAAACATGACATGTATAGTAGCGATGCGATGTGATATCGGCATACTTTGTTTTATATAATATATTTGTTGACTATTTGATATACCTGGTGTACTTAGCAATAGCAAAAAAAATGATGATGATGATGATGGGAGTGTTACCAGTATGGAAGACTAGAAGTAAAGTTACAAACAAGATAATATGCTACGGTAACTGAAGTTCTCGTCAACTAATGAAGGCAAAATGGACCCAATAAGGGGTTGAGGATATATGGAAATGAATGGGCTCTTATCTGATCATTTCCCTAATTTGATACCTTGTAGTGGTTGAGAAGGACAACAACCAACTCATATAGTAATGACGACCAGGTGTATGATTTTCAAAATTTTAAACCAGTTTTCAAAAGAGATTTTCGTAATAATTTTTTTCTAAAAATTCTTTAAATGAAATAGTTTTAAAAAAATGGTTGTCAAATTACTACTTGAGTTTCTCGATTGTTATAAGATTCAGATTACCTAGAAGAATACTTGTTCTAGAAATTAGTATGGTTAATTTAGAGGGCCAAGTGGACCCACTATTATGGAGGAGTTTTGATTGTTCCTAACAGAAGAGTGCCAATTCTGTTTGATAAGTTTAAAAATAGAACCAACGTGCGAAGGAATTATTCATCCAATTCCTGAGATTTTTAGAGTTTAAAGAAATCCTTGATTTAAAAAGAATCCTGGGTATGATCAAAGAAGATTGAGAAATTTCCAGACTTTTCTAAAGGAAGAAAATTATTAGCAAAAGAATCGATACGTTGAATGATCATTGGTTATTCTAAGTCGCATAGACGAAATTTGAAATCATCTTGTAAAATCGCAATTATGATCGAATTGTTAAAGTAGTACACGTGCAGGTACGATGCTAAAGACACAAGACTTAATAAGTAAGAATTTATCGTAATGCTTAATTCTTGAAGGCATTTCAGCAAACTTTCTAAAGTTATTATATGACTCTGAATGGGATCTATTGATCGAACGAGCTATGAAGGTATACATAGGTGAAATGAGAATGGTGACCAATGGTATCATTCTTTTCTACAATATTACAGTGTATATTCTTCTTGACTCTTGAATAAGTATGAACTTCTTTCAATATAAGTTCTATGAGGTGATAAGAAAAAGAAGATTGTTGCATTCCTTTCAAAATTATTTTCCCCTCAAGTTTTGCTTTCTGATTGAGACAAACAGTGTTATGGTATGACGCTTTGTCGAAATGACGAAGAGTCTGGTGGGACGCCACCTAATTATGTGTTGTATGCCATATGGTATGAAAGACTGGCCATCTTAAGTACCAATGTGGTTATCTCATTCATATTCAAATCATTACTCTTTCTTTCTTTTCTCCTATAAGTTTATTGAATCATAAATCCTTTTAATTGTTTTGTTGCACTGTTGTTCTTTGCGAAAGTCTTCCAAAAAAAAATCAATCTACCAAGAACCAAGCGGGTAAAGTTCCATCTATTGGATTTATATGTTTCAAGCATGGGAACCAGGGCATATGGCATGGATTGTAAATCACCAACCCTAGTCAACGATACGCTTATAATCGTAGTACTACTTCGATAGTGAATTGTTAGGTCAAACACACACACTGTAGAGGGGGTGAATACAGTGTATAGTACAATCAAATCAAACTTTAATAGCTCAAGTAACAGAAAAAAAACTTTATTGAAACAATAAACTCTGTTACAGTATGGAACTGTTACCTCTCAGTGATGAACAAATATCACGAGAGCTACTAGGGTTACAATTAATAATCTTCTCGAATATGATAACACTTATAGTGTAAACCCTATGTCTGTGTTTATATACTACACAGTTACAAGATAATCGCTAATTGATATAGAATATAATTCTGCTTCCTAAAATATATTAATCAGATATCTTTTCTTCCAAGTATTCTATTCTTCATAGAATTCCTTCTTCATGCATATCTCTACTTATGTTTGTCTCGATCTTCTTTCCTTTAATCAGCTGTTGTCCTTATCTGAACGTCCTTCAGTACTTAAGTTCTGATATCCATCTTCTGATGATTATCTCCTGATAATATAAGTACTGATATCCTTAAGTCCTGACTTCCAGTAAGTACTGATTTATCCTGTTTAAGTAAGATCTGAAAACTAAACATAAATCATATTAGCCATGACATTATCAAATATATCTAACAAGAATAAGCCTCCAAGATTGGGAGTTTATGATATATTTGTGAAAGATGCTATTCAGAATACAGATATAATGACGGGTATGCTTACTGTGAATTATTTATGTGCTAAAGTATTAATAGATTCAGGAGCAACTCGATCATTATTTCTCCGAGTTTCGCTAATAAGTTGAATTGCCCAATTGTATTATTAAATGAGATCATGACTATAAAATTAGTAAATTAGGAATGTGTATATGATAAGCAAGTGTGTATCAATTGTAAGATGGAGATTTCTGGCAATAAGTTTGTGATGATTCAATACTATTTAAGAGAGGAAAATTTGACGTTATTCAAGGAATGGTTTGACTATTTAAACATAATGTTCAGATAGACTATTGTAATAAGAAGGTAAGTCTAAAAGATGTCGGAAGAAAAGGTGAGGACGTCTAGAAATTGAAGGCGAGTAAAGAAGTTTTAAAGATAATTCAATAAAAAGGTAATTGTGGCAAAGGACAAGCCAGAATTTGGTAAAAATTTGAAGACATTCTAGTAATCAATGAATTTGTAGACGTGTTTCCAAATGAGTTGTCAGGACTTCCTCCAAATAGAGAAATTGAGTATGCGATTAAGTTAGCACCTGGAACAGAATTAGTGTCCAAGGCCCCGAACAGGATGGCGCCTGTTGAAATGAAGGAACTCGCCACAACAACTGCATAAGTTGTTAAAAAAAGGAGTGATTAGGCCCAGTGTATCCCCATGGGGTGCACCAGTATTATTTATTAAGATGAAATAGGGAAGCATGAGATTATGTGGCAACTAGTGGGAGTTCAATAAGTTTACTATCAAGAACAAGTATCTGTTACCTCGAATTAATGATTTATTTGATCTGTTGAAAGATGTAAAGTATTTTCTAAGATTGACTTAAGATTTGGGTATCATCAATTGAATATTAAACCTGAGAATGTATCGAAATCAGCTTTTAGAACTTAGTACGGTTATTATGAAATTCTAGTAATGTCTTTTGGACTAACCAATACACCAGCAACATCTAAACTTAATGGACAGAATCTTTAAGGAATATATGGATTAGTTGTATTTGTGTTTATAGATGATATTTCGATTTACTCGAAGTGAACGGAGGACCATGTAAAGTATTTAATGATAGTTTTGGGAATTCTGAGAAGGAAGAAGTTGTATGCTAAATTTTCAAAAGTGTGAGTTTTGGTTGTATGAAGTTTAATTCAAAGTGATGAAGGAACCAAAGTGGATCCAGCAAGGATTAAAGTTACTATGAATGGGGAAAGACCAAAAGTACCAACAAAAGTGAGAAGTTTTTAGTATTGCAGGATATTATCGAAAATTTGTTTAAGATTTCTCGAATATTGCAACACCTTTGACGAAGCTTACTAAGAAAAGTGAGAAGTTTATATGAAATTGAGAAGTGTGAAGAAAGTCTTCAGGAATTGAAGAAGAGATTGATCATGGCACTTGTTTTACCACTTCGAAATGATCAAGGAGAATCGTAATCTATAGTGATGCTTCTCATAAGAGATTGGGTTGTATGCTGATGCAACACAATAAAGTTATTGCATATGCATCTAGACAACCGAAACCTCATGAGTAGAAGTATCCTAGTATTCACCCTGAATATTTGGAAACATTATATGTATGGAGAAAGGAGTGAGATTTATACGGACCATAAGAGTTGAAGTATGTATTCACGGGGAAAAGCAAATGTAGTGACAACACGATAAGCAAAAAGGGAGAAAGTGAATGTGTTGACTGCACTAGAAGAGTTATCTTTGGAATTTCAGAAGTTGGGATTTGAAAGTCAGAATTTATAATTCAAAAAAAAGTAAGAATGTATAGTATGACCTTTCAGCCAGAGTTGTTAGAGAAGATAAAGAGATGTCAAGAGGAGATAATGGATTAGGATATTAATAGTTTAGTAGGAGGAAAGTTATGTACTCAGAAGAATGATCACGGTATTCTCAGATCTTCTTCCAGAACTTGAATGCTACAAGTGACGGAATTAAAGGATGAGATCCTACATGAAACTCACAATTCTAAGTATTCAATCTATCCAGGAAGTGTCAAGATATACATAAATTTAAAGAAGAATATTGGTGGCCAAATATGAAAATGAAAATTTCAGAATGGTTTAATAGGTGTTAGGCATATCAAAGAATTAAAGTGAAGTATTGCAACCGTTAGAAATACAGAATGAAAATGGGAGCATATTGCTCTGGATTTTATAGTCGGATTACAAAGGATGAAAGTGAACCACGATGCTATTTGAGTTATAGTGGACAAACTAATTAAGTCAGCTCATCTTCTACCTATTAATGAAAGAATTTCATTAGACAAGTTGGTTCCTATATAATTGTAGGAGATAGTAGTTTGTCATGGAGTTCTTGTGTCTATTGTATTTGACCAAGATTTAAGATTTAATTCAAGATTTTAGAAAAGTTTTCAAGAATGTTTGAGGAGCTAAGTTGAATATAAGTACAACTTATCATCCACAGACTGATGGTCAAAGTGAAAGAACGATACAGACTATTAAAGATATGTTATGTGTTTTTGCCATTGATTTCAAAGGAAATTGGGGCAAGCATTTGCCTTTAGTGGAATTTGCTTACAATAACAGTTATCATGCCAGTATCGGAATGCCTCCCTATAAAGCTCTTTATGGACGTAAATGTCGATCACCTGTATATTGGGATGAGGTAGGAGAACGTAAGATACTTGGATCCGAATTGGTGCAGCAGACTAAAAGAAGTTGTTGAAGTCATTCTGGAAAGGTTAATTGCAGCACATAATCGTCAAAGAAAATATGCGGATCAATCCAGAAAGAACATGGAATTTAAAGACGGAGATTTAGTGTTGTTAAAAGTGTCACCGTGGAAAGGATTGTCGAGGTTTGGAAAGAAAGGGAAGCTGAGTCCTAGATACGTTGGACCTTTTGAAATTTTGAAACGTGTCGGCAAGGCAACATACGAATTGGCGTTACCCCGCACATGGAGCACATTCATAATGTATTTCACGTATCAATGTTTAAGAAGTATAATCCAGACTCTAGGCATGTAATCGAGTATGAGCCAATAGAACTCCAGGAAGATTTATCTTATATAGAAAATCCAATAGAGATTCTAAAAAGGAAAGAGAAGGTATTAAGGAAGAAAGTTGTAAACTTAGTAAGAGTACTGTGGAGAAACCCAAAGGTTGAAGAGTCAACCTGGGAGCTAGAAAGTGATATGCGAGAAGAGTACCCTCATTTGTTTACTTAGGAGATTCTGAGGACAGAATCTTTTAAGGGGAGAAGGATGTAATATCAGGGATATAGCGTATAATTATTTTTATTAATAAATAATTATTATGTGATTATTATGTAAATTTTGGTGAATTATGTGATGATTGATATTGATATTTGGATGTATGTATGTGATTAAGTATAAGTATTTTGATTTTTAATATGTCTAGAATAAAGTATAGATAATTATGGTATTTTTTTAGTAATTTTTGGATTGTTATATGATTTTATAAGGATTTATAGATTTAATAATTATTTTATGTATAATTATAAAACTATTATATACAACCGGGAATCGTCTAATCTTAACCATTTTTGCGGTTTTACAACCCAAAACTCTTCAGAAAACTCCTTTGTTGGATATATCTGAGATGTCATGTCTAATATGTTTCATGTTTAGTTTTCAGATCTTAACTAACAGGAAATATCAGTACTTACTGGAATCAGGACTTACTAGAAGCCAGGACTTAAGGATATCAGGACTTAGATTATCAGAAGATAATATCAGAAGATGGATATCAGAACTTAAGTACTGGAGGAATAACAGTTAAGGAAGGAAGCTGATTCAGAGGAAAGAAGATCGAGACTAATACAAGAAGAAGATATGCATGGAAAGAGTTCGAGGAATAAAAGAATTATATAAGATATCTGGTTGATATATTTTAGGAGACAGAATTATATTCCATATAAACTAGAAGTTATCTTGTAACTGTGTGTCTATATAAACACAATCATAGGTTTACTCTATAAGAGTTACGATCATCGAGAAGATCATATATTATAACCTAGCAGCTCTCGTGATATTTGTTCATCACTGAGAGAGAACAGTTCCATTGTAACAGAGTTTGTTATATCGAATACATCTGTTTTCTGTTACTTGTGCTTTAAATCGATTTGATTGTATTCTACACTGTATTCAACCCCCTTCTACAGTGTTGTGTGACCTAACAAGTGGTATCAGAGCCTATCTGTTAACACACATATAGTAAAGATCCAAAACAATCATGTCTGAAGAAGCAGAAAATCCAATCAAGTCCGCTAAAACTGAAGAAACTCCAAAGACTCAAACCCATAGTCGATATGAGACAATCAGGGTTCCCATGCTGAGACCGTCTGAGTATCCCATATGGAAAATGAAGATGGCTATGTTTCTGGAATCTACAGATCCAGAATACCTTGATAGAATTAATGAAGGACCGCATAAGCCAACCAAGCTCTATGTTGTAGTTGCAGATCAGCCAGCAAAGACCATACCAAAGGAGAAAAGTGAATGCATAACTGAAGATATCTCATCTATTGTCAAGGATGCAAATGCAAGGCATTTGATGTATAGTGCCATTGATAATGTTATGTCAAATAGGGTAATTCAATGCAAGACTGCAAAGGAGATATTGGATGCTTTGGAGACAAGGTGTCAGGGAACTGATGCAATCAAGAAAAACAGGAGGACTATACTCACTCAAGAGTACGAGCACTTTGACTCAAAAAGTGATGAGTCATTAACTGACTTATATGACAGGTTTGTCAAACTCTTGAATGTTCTGTCACTGGTGGACAAGGAATATGACATTGAAGATTCAAATCTAAAATTACTTTTAGCTCTTCCTGAAAGTTGGGATTTGAAAGCTACTATTATAAGAGATAACTATGCTCTTGATGAAACTACTCTTGATGAAATTTATGGAATGCTCAAGACTTATGAACTTGAGATGGATCAAAGAAGCAAGAGACATAGGAGAATGTCAAGAACAGTTGCTCTTAATACTGAGGAGGAATCCCCCAAAGTGGTGGTCTCAAAGAAAGGAAAAGGAAAGGCTCTCATCATAAAGTCTGATTCAGAATCATCATGTTCAGATGATGATTCAGAAACTGAAAGTCTACCTGAAGTAGATGCTGAAGAAGAGATGATGAAGTTGTGTGCTCTTATGGTGAAGGGTATCACAAAGATATCCTACAGGAAATTCAGCAGAGGAAAGAAGTTTTCCAAGAAAGGAAGAAGTTCTCATAGGAAGGGTTTCAAAAAATCTGAAGGCAAAGGAGGAAAGTCTGACAGAGGAGATTACTCAAATGTCAAATGCTACAAATATGGTGAGAAACGCCACATATCTCTTGACTGCAAGAAAGGAAAGAGTGACAAAGGCAAGGCACTTGTCACAAAGAAGAAAAGCTGGACAGACACCTCAGATTCTGAAGATGAGGAGAACTATGCCTTGATGGCAAATGCTGATAGCAGTTATGATGCTGCTGAGTTAAAGGTACCTCAAACAACTTATACCTTTCATACTGATGATATTACTGAGTTGAGATTATATATTAAAACCATGTTTATTAGCTATAGAGATCAAACTTTAACATGTGAAAGATTAACTTCTGAAAATCTTGCTTATAAAAAGAGGAATGATTATTTAGAAACAGAGTTAGTTATGTTCCATCAAACTCAGAAGGATAGAGATGATGCTTTCTATGTGAGAGATGTGCTAAAAATGAATAAATCTCTAAAAACTGAGTTAGAGATTATCAGGACTTGGACTAACTCTGGTAGAGCAACTCAGGATATACTAAGTAGTGGAAACTGGAAAGAGGGCTTAGGTTATGGAGATGAGAAAAGTGAAAAAGGAACTGAACAAGTTAAGCCAATTATTGTTAAACAGACTACTAAGACAAAGGTAAATCCTATTAAATTTGTAACTGAAACTGTAAAGTCTGATTCTGAAAAGATGAAAGATGTTGAGAGAGAAGTGATAGCAGAGTCAACTTCTGACAATTTAGAACAGGATAAACCAACTGAAGTTAACATAAGATTAATGACAAAGAAGCAGCTTAAACATAAGCTGAAAGAGATTACCAGTGTAAACAAGGTAAATGAAGCTAGGAAAAATAGGAATGGAAATGAAGGTGTGAATAAAAGTAACAATTATATGCCTGTTCCTAATGCTCCTAGAAAGAAATGTTATGACTGTGGAAACTCTAACCATCTGGCTTCTTTTTGCAGGAAGAATAAGAATAAAAACTCCTTACCTTTTAAGTCAGGAGTTAAGAGTCAGTCTGTTAGGTTTAAGCCACAAAATCCTTGTTTTCATTGTGGTAGTGTGTGGCATTCCATTTATACTTGTAAGGAATATCATAGTTTGTACTATGATTATTATCAGATAAAACCTTCTTTGAAGAAAGTTACTTTAATTCCTTCTAGTGTAAAGTATGATGTAAAGTCTGATACTGTTAATACTGATAAGAAAAATGTTAGCATAAACTCTGATGTTAAATCCGCTGCAAATGTTAACAAACTTAAAAAAGCCAAAGGATCCAAGCAAGTCTGGGTCCTTAAAACTAACCTTTAGTGGTCTTTGTGATTGCAGGGTAACAGGAAGAACATCCTAGTTCTGGACAGTGGATGTTCATGACATATGACTTAAAATAAATCCCTGATATCAGATTTTATGGAGAAAGCTGGCCCAGAAGTTTGTTATGGAGATGGCAACATTTGGAAAACTCTGGGATATGGCAAGATCAATCTTGGGAATGTTATCATTGAATCAGTAGCTCTTGTCTCAGGACTTAAACACAATCTGTTGAGTATAAGTCAAATATGTGACAGAGGTTATCATGTGGATTTCTTTGAAGAACACTGTGAAGTAATAAGTAATTCAACAGGAAAAGTGGTTCTGAAAGGATACAGGCATAATAACATTTATGAAGCCAGGATTTCAACAAGTACTGATGGTTCTGCAATCTGTCTATTGAGTAGAGCATCAATTGAAGAAAGCTGGAATTGGCACAAGAAACTTTCTCATTTAAATTTAAACAATATAAATGAGCTTGTAAAGAAAGATCTTGTGAGAGGACTGCCAAAAACAGTATTTGCTCCTGATGGCCTTTGTGATTCATTTCAGAAGGCAAAACAAAGAAAATCTTCTTTCAAGAGCAAAACTGAGTCATCAATTCTTGAGCCTTATCACCTACTGCCTGTTGATCTATTTGGTCCAGTCAATGTCATGTCTATTACAAAGAAGAAATATGTCATGGTTATAGTGGATGAGTTCACAAGGTACACATGGGTGTACTTCTTGCACAAGAAGAATGAAACTGCATCTACCCTAACTGATCATGTTAGACAACTGGATAAATTGATCAAAGATTCTGTTAAAATCATAAAGAGTGATAATGGCACTGAGTTCAAGAATTCAGTCATGGAAGAGTTCTGCAAAGATCATGAAATCAAACAGGAATTCTCTGCACCTGGAACTCCACAGCAAAATGGAGTTGTAGAAAGAAAGAATAGGACTCTCATTGAAGCTGCACGAACAATGCTTGATGAAGCAAAGCTACCAACCTATTTTTGGGCTGAAGCTGTGCAGACTGCTTGTTTTACACAAAATGCTACACTTATAAACAAGCATGGAAAAACACCATATGAGATGGTGAAGAAGAAGCCAAATATGAAATACTTTCATGTATTTGGTTGCAAGTGTTTTGTTCTTAAGACTCATCCTGAGCAGCTGTCAAAGTTTGATCTAAAAGCTGATGAAGGAATTTTTGTTGGATATCCACTTTCCATAAAAGCCTTCAGAGTCTACAATTTAAGAACAAGAGTTGTCATGGAATCTATCAATGTCTCTTTTGATGATAAGAAGAGTACTGGACTTGAAGATTTTGATGATCATGATCAGCTGAGATTTGAGAATGAAGATTTAAATTCTGATTCTGGAAATTCTAATGACTTAAATACTGATCATGTAGGTTCTAATGGATTAAGTTCTGATGTCATTGAAACTGTGGTAACAATTCCAAAGGAAAATGCACCTGTCCAGGGGGAGCAAGCTGAAGAACCTACCACATCTCAAGACTCTCAAGAAGCATCAGAACCTGTCACTAGCTCTTCAAGTTCTGATTCATCTGGTTCTGATAAGCCAAATTCTGATAATTCTGGATAGCTCTGATTCTTCAACTTCTGAAAAATCAAATTCAAATTCTGAAGTCTCAGAGAGCATAACTACAGGGGGAGCATCAGAAAATGCTAATGGAGACATCATGGATCATGGGGGAGGATCCATTTCTAGAGATCAACTTCCATCTGCAAGGAAGTGGACTAAAGCACATACATCTGATTTAATAATTGGAGATCCTGAAGTAGGTGTAAGAACTATAACTGCAACTTCAAATGAATGTCTCTATCATTATTTTCTATCTCAGACTGAACCAAAGAAAGTGGAAGAAGCTCTTCAAGATGCTGATTGGGTGTAAGCAATGCAGGAAGAGTTAAATGAATTTGAAAGAAATAAAGTCTGGACCCTAGTGCCAAGACCAAAGAACAGATCTGTTGTTGGTACAAAATGGGTGTTCAGAAACAAAACTGACAGTGATGGCATAATTACAAGGAATAAAGCATGACTGGTTGCTAAAGGTTACTCTCAGCAGGAGGGTATTGATTATGATGAAACATTTGCACCAGTTGCTAGATTAGAATCCGTAAGGATCTTTTTGGCTTATGCTGTTCACAAGAAGTTTAAGTCTTTCAAATGGATGTGAAAAGTGCTTTTTTCAATGGAGAATTGGAAGAAGAGGTATATGTTGAACAACCTCCAGGCTTTGTAGATCCTAAATTTCCTAATCATGTCTACAGGCTTGACAAAGCACTTTATGGCCTTAAGCAAGCTCCAAGGGCATGATATGAGACTTTAGCTCAATTCCTTCTGGAAAGTGGATTTCACAGAGGCACAATTGACAAGACTTTATTCTACCTCAACCATTAAAAGGACTTACTTTTAGGTACAGATATATGTTGATGATATCATATTTGATTCTACAAATTCCTAAACTGTGTGAGAAGTTTGTAAAGTTAATGCAGTCAAGATATCAAATGAGTATGATGGGAGAACTCAGCTATTTTCTGGGCCTTCAAGTCCAGTAAAATGAAGAAGGCACTTTTATCTGTCAATCCAAGTATACCAGAAATTTACTGAAGAAATTTGGAATGCAAGATTGTTCAACTGCATCCACTCCCATGGCCACTGCAACCAAGTTAGATAAGGATACTGGTAAATTAGTAGATATTACTAACTACAGAGGTATGCTTGGTTTTTTACTCTATCTAACTGCAAGTAGACCTGATATCATGTATGTTACCTGTCTTTGTGCAAGATTTTAGGCTGATACAAGAGAACCTCACTTATTAGTAGTGAAAAGAATTTTCAAGTACCTTAAGGGTACAGCTGATCTAGGATTGTGGTATCCTAGGGAATCAGATTTTAAGCTAATTGGTTACTCAGATGCAGATTTTGCAGGATGCAAAATTGACAGGAAAAGGACTAGTGGAAGCTGCCAATTTCTTGGAGGTAGATTGGTTTCTTGGTTTAGCAAGAAACAAAAGTCAATTTCCATATCAACTGCAGAAGCAAAATATATTGCTGCAGGAAGCTGTTGTGCACAGATTCTTTGGATGAAGAATTAGTTACTGGATTATGGGTTAGAATTTTCTAAAATTCCTATTTTCTGTGATAATCAAAGTGCTATTGCTATGACAGGTAATCCAGTTCAACACCCAATGACAAAGCACATTAGCATTAGGTACCATTTCATAAGGGAACATGTGGATGAAGGTACAGTGGAATTGCATTTTGTTCCAACAGATCAACAGCTATCAGATATCTTCACAAAACCACTATGTGAAGCTACTTTTATAAGATTGGTAAATGAACTTGGAATGGTTTCAGGTTCTTTCTCTAAATCTGCTTAGTTTTTGTTCTCATGCATCAGACTTTATGATCAGTGTTTACAGATTGTATTATCTATATGTAATATGTGCTTAATTTGAAAATTCTTTAAATGCTGATTGTTATCTGATGTGGAATTATATACTCTGATAAGTGTTTTTGAATGTTCTGTGACTATTCAATCGAATGAGGATAACCGTGCTAGATGCTAACCTAGTAGTCTTTAACATACTAGAAATCCCATGTTTGAATTAGTTGTTTATGTGGAAACCCATTAACACAAGCAGATTCTGATATTGAGCTTAGTCAAGTTTACTTTGTGTATCTTATTAATAAGTCACAAACTAGATTCTTGTTTCTTATCTGTCAAATTCTGATGTCAGTAAATCTTAAGAATGAACTAAGTGCTGATAAGCCTCACTTATCAAAAGAAAAGAATAAAAGTCAGGTACTCCTTTGAGATCTAGAGTAAAAATGTGGAAGGGAAGATCCAAGTGAATTGCTGGTATTAAGTAATATGCATTAGAAAAGCAAAAAAATAATTCTTGGTGACTTTTCACACTCTATGATTACTGGAGAAATACTCTGATAACAGCATAAATTCTGATAAGCAGTCGTGACTCATTTACACTGAGAAGCCACTATAAAAAGGAATTTCAAAAGATGCATAAAATGAGCACAAACAGTTGAGGTGGACTCATGCATAAATTTGTTCTATAGTAGACATCATGATTGATGACAAATTTTAAACATTCTTCTGAGTTATGCCTTATTTCTAAGATGCACTGAAGTTGATCAGACTTTAATCTCTATCTGTTATTTTGCTGAATGCACACACTTTAACTCCATATGAATGATGAAAATTACTATGGTGATTAAGTTGTTTTTGACAAACAGTTAAGTGTCATTTGCATAAATTCTGAGGACAAGTTCTGATGGAAGTTCTGATGATTAAACTCTGAAGAAAGCAAGTTAGTATTCGTATGAAGAATCGCAGAAAAAGATATTCACTATTTGAGTACAGAAGCCATGTTCTGATGACTGTTAAAATCTGATATAAGTTAAGTTCTGATATTAAATCCTGATGGAATCCTTGATGCTTACGTGGAATTTTTCTTTACTTGACTTATTTGTAGGTAAAATATGAAACAGTCATATTTAAATCAGAATAAAATTGGGATGAGATAAAAATAGTCATAATCATTCTGGGTTAGTGGTTAACGTGTATGTCCTGAAAACCTGCATGTGCACGGTAATTATTGCTTATTTTACGTGCCCATTAACTCCTCACTAGCCGTTTTTGACTGTTCACACGGTGCCAGGTGTAAAGTGTATATTATGCTTCAAAAATATAACTGTTGAGTGGAGAGAGTATATATATGGTAGTTAACATATTTCATAATCTTTTACTTACTTTTTTATTTTTCATCTCTCTTATTCTCTCTCTTTCTAATATTCTCTGAAGTGTTTTCTTTCAGGACTTTTAACAAATACTTTGCAAACGCTCTCCTTCTCACTTAATTTCTTATAGAGATGACACCAAAATACGTAATTTTCAATGGAGCTAAGTTTGTTCCTAACAACTACTCCGCCATTCTTAGCAAGGCTGAAGCTCCATCGGAACTTCACTTCATTCAGAGTTTTCTCGCTAATTCTGATATTGGGTATGCTCTAACCCAACCTGATGCAGTCTCTGGAACTCAAGTGCTGGAGTTTTGGAGAAGTGGAGTATATGATTGTGGTGGTTCTCAAGGGTCCCCAAGTATTATCTTTTCATCAGGGGAGAATGAGCATGTCGTGACATTGGCCACGGTTCGACAAGCACTGCAGCTGCCTGAGAACTATGTTTACTCTACTGTTGAGGAGCCAGTTCTTCAAAATATGATGGCCAGTATGGGGTATGAAAAAACATTGGAAAAGCTGGTTCAATTGAAGAGACCTTACATAAGGAGGGAATGGAGTTTCTTCTTTGACTGTATTACCAAGGATTTTACAAACAAATGTTCTAACTTTGATGTAATCCCCATATTCAGTCAACAAATCGGGTATGCTCTCATTAATCAAACTGATTTTGATTATGCAAGTGCTGTCTTAGGTTTCATTGGGGATAGGATGACAAAAGATAGAAATACTATTTATTTTGTTAGATTCTGTCAGCTTATATATAGTTTTTGTTGTGATGATAAGCCTCAATCAACTACTGAATTAATTCCATCATCAGACTAGCTAAAAGAGCTTTTAATGACTTATTATCTACTGATAATAGAAAGGTTGTGTTAAGACCCCTCTGAGTTCCTTTATCTGTCAAACAAGCCTTAATAATCTATGATCCAGTTAAATACGCTGCACTATATCCTGATGTCCAACCATCAGAACCTCAACCATCAGCACCTACCACCTCTACACAAACACCTCAGACTTCTCAACCATCAGCACACATATCCAGACCTTCATCTTCTAAACCTTCTAAGAGGACAAAGTCTGTTCCTCAACCTTCACAAAAGAGAAGGAAGATGATTCTCAGAGATGAGTCTGAGAGTGAAGAGGAAACAATTGAAGCACGAGTTCATGCATCTGAACTTGTGACAGTTGAAGCTGAGAATGTTACTTCTCAGAAAGAAACAACAGCTCAAAGTTCTGATACTTTGAAAAAGAAATTTGTAAATTCTGATGATGCTGAAGCAACTCTTTCATTGGCAAGGAGATTGAAAAAAATGAAGGCAAGGAGGTATTTGGCTAAGGCTATATTAGAAGATACTGAAGAAGCTGAGGAAGGGGATCAGGAATCTCTGATCTTATAAGAACCAATTATCATTGAAGCCCTTCCATCTCAAGCCAAAGACACTGCTAATGACACAGTTCTTACCCCTCCTGTCTCTCCTATTAAAGCTACAGATGATGCTAAAGACCAAACTGATAATTCTGAAATAGATATTCATAATTTGAATATACCTGAAGTTCTTTATCTGGAAGCTCCATCTACATCAAAGACACCAGCTCTGGAGATAAATTCTGCTGATCAGAATTTAGATGATGTTATTCCTGAATCTCCAGTTTCTTCACACACTGTTGAGCTCTCAGAACAGAATGAGTCTTCCTCAAGTTCTGATGACAGTGTTTCTGCTGAGACTCTAGTACCTATTCTGGGCAAGGAAGAATTGGTGAAGAAATTTGTTGAAAAGGAAGCACCTATTCCTTGGGAGGATACTCACAGAGGTGTTGAGTGGACCAAGAAGTGGAATAAATCAGATTTTATTCTATGTTCTAAAATTCTGACAGAGTATATTGCAAAAGCTGATGAGTTGCTCACAAATGCTGATTTCAAGACACAACTCAAGATCACAACTCTGTCTACAAAACATCTTCAAGGTCTACATACTACTACTCATGAAAATGTTGATACACTCAGAGAACAAGCTGATAAGCTCGATCAGGTGCTCAAGATTGACAAAAACAGGTATATCAGACCTATTTCTGAAAAAGTTGCAGCCATTGAGAAAATTCAAGAGAAGCAATAGGCCCAAATTGCTGAGGTTCTGTTTAATCAAGCTTCTCAGAAAGCTCAATTGGATGAAATCCAATCTTCAGTTGAACTTCTTCTTTCTCTCTTACTTCCTGATGATGCCAAAAAGGGGGAGAAGGTAGTTAAGTCCAAATGCTCACCTACTCAAGAACTAAAAAAAAGGATGATATAGGTGATGACCAGGGAAATTCTGAAAAGAGCAGAGGTCAAAGAAAAGTTCAAGGAAAATCTTCTATTCAGAACAAGTCAAGTTCTGATGCTGTGAATGCTCAAAGACTGAAGTCAAGTGGTGATAAGAAAAGTCTGATGTCAAGTTCTGATATTCTGATTTAGTCAGGATCTGAAGACTCTCAGAAGTTTTTGCAAACTTTGAAGTTAAAGGGGAAGCAGACTACTGTTTATTACAAAGATCCTAAAATCCAGACACTTGATGAGGAGATAGCAAGAAGATTATTTCTGAAACACAATCCAGGAATGGATTTAGAAACTCTCAAGGAGGAAGAAGCTAGATTTACTGCTGAGAAGACAAATCCTAAGTCTAAAGCTTCTGATGCAAAGAAACCTCCAAGGCCTAAGGAAAAAGGCATTGTGATCAAGGAAAAGTCAAATTCTGAAACTTCAAAGTTCAAGACTAGATCACAGACTGAGAGTAATCCCAAAGACAAAGGGAAAGGAAAAATTGATGAACCAACCAAGTCAATAGACTTGAAAACTTCTCAAGAACTGATGAAACCAGTGTGTAAAATGGTTCAAGTATCTGATGATAATCTTGTTGAAGATGAAACTGTTCAAATTCTGAAAAGAAGAAAGATAAGTGAAGATTCTAAAATAACCTCTGACACTGCTGAAGTTGTTTTTTAGAATAAAGGACAGAAAGGTACATAAGAAACAATAAATTCTGATCAAGCTATCAATACATCAACTGCTGACAATGCTCAAGTTGATTTGAATAAATTGACAATTGCTGATAAGAAGAAGCTGTTATGGAAGAAAGCTATTCCAGTTGAACCAAAATCCAATCTCATGATTAATCAACTTGCTACATTTGGGTTGAAAGCCAAGCAACCTAGAGATAGAGCTGGATTAGGTTCTGACGAAGAAAAGATTCAAACAGGAGTAGAGGTTAATCTAGGAGATCCTTTTATATTGACAGATAAACTATATGAACAAATCAAACAAAGGCATCTTAACAAGGTGTTGTCTGCTCAAGTTGTGATAGATGCTCATGATAAAGAGAATCTGAAAGAGAAATTAATCTTTTTTCTCAATGATGGAAGGACTTATAGATTAGCTGATTCTGATGTATTAAAGAAGTCTATCAGAGAACTTTAACATATTCATTATCTTCTGAAAGTAAAATCTGATGTTACAAGAAGATGGTCAGAATATATTTTGAAGGCTATAAGAGATCCATTCAGAATTTTGGTACAAAGACTTCTCATTACAGTCCAATGATTACTGAAGGTGATGGAAGAGAAATTCCTATGCTGAAGAATTCTCCTAAGGTGGAAGTTATTCTGAAAGGAAGATGCTTATGTTATAATGAAAACTCTTCACATCCTAAGGTTATCAGACTTGGTGATGGACTTGAAAGAACATCCATTCAAGTACTCAGAACAGCCATTTATCAAATTGGTGATAGTAATGAAGAAGAACTGATATAGGTCAAAGCACAGTTAACTGAAGTTCTTAAGAAAGCTGAAGATAATTTGATAAATGATTTTGTTAAGAATCATTATGGATTCAGATTGATTCAGTGATGTTGGTAAAGCTGGATGTTTTGTAAGTTGTAATTTATAGTCTTATTAAACTCTTATGGCATTTGAGCTTAAGTGTTTTTGACATCCTCAAATCTATTAACTTGTATATTCTTGCATAATTACAAGTTGGGGGAGATTGTTGGATATATTTGAGATGTTGTTAGATATATTTGAGATGTTGTTAGATATATTTGTGATGTCATGTCTAATATGATTTGTGTTTAGTTTTTCAGATCTTACTTAGCAGGACAAATTAGTACTTAACTGGAAATCAGTACTTAAATCTGTTAACATACATACAGTAAAGATCCAAAAACAATCATGTCTGAAGAAGCACAAACTCCAACCAAGCCCACCAAAACTAAAGAAACTCCAAAGACTCAAATCCATAATCGATATGAGACTATTAGGGTTCCCATACTGAAACGTTCTGAGTATCCCATATGGAAGGTGAGGATGTCTATGTTTTTGGAAGCTACAGATCCAGATTACCTTGACAGAATCAATGAAGGACCACATAAGCCAACCAAGCTCTCTGTTGTAGTTGCAGATCAGCCAACACAAACTATACCAAAGGAGAAAAGTGAATATACAGCTGAAGATATCTCATCTATTGCAAAGGATGCAAAGGTAAGACATTTGCTGCATAGTTCCATTGATAATATCATGTCAAATAGGGTAATTAACTGCAAGACTGCAAAGGAGATATGGGATGCCTTGGAGACAAGATGTCATGGAACTGATTCAATTAAGAAGAACATGAGAACTATACTCACTCAAGAGTATGAGCACTTTGACTCAAAACCTGATGAGTCATTAACTGGTTTATATGACAGATTTGTCAAACTTTTGAATGATCTGTCACTGGTGGCTAAGGATTATGATCTTAAAGACACTAATCTCAAATTCCTTTTAGCTCTTCCTGAAAGTTAGGATTTGAAGGCCACAACTATAAGAGACAACTATGCTCTTGATGAAACTACTCTTGATGAAATTTATGGTATGCTCAAGACTCATGAACTTGAGATGGATCAAAGAAGCAAGAGGCATGGGAGAAAGTCAAGGACAATTGCTCTTAAGGCTGAGGAGGAATCCCCTAGAGTGACTGTCTCAAAGAAAAGCAAAGGAAAGGTTCTCATCACAAAGTCTGATACTGAGTCATCAAGTTCTGATAGTGATGAGGATTCAGACACTGAAAGTCTATCTGAGATGGACCCTAATGAAGAGATGATGAAGCTGTGTGCTCTTATGGTGAAATGAATCACAAAGATTGCATACATGAAATTCAGAAAAGGAAAGAAATTTTCCAGGAAAGGTGCAAGTTCTGATAAGAAAGGTTTCAGAAAATCTGAAGGCAAAGGAGGAAAGTCTGACAGAGGAGATTACTCAAATGTCAAATGCTACAACTGTGGTGAGAAATGCCACATATCTCCTGATTGCAAGAAAGGAAAAAGTGACAAAGGCAAGACTCTTGTCACAAAGAAGAAAAGCTGGACAAACACTTCAGATTCTGAAAGTGAGGTGAACTATGCCTTGATGGCAAATGCTGTGACGACCTCAATCTCGGGGTTAGGAAATGAGGACTCACACACCTCTAATCTACTAATTAAATATGCATAAACCCCGATTAACTACTAATAGGATCAACATGATAAAGTATGAGACAAGATTACAACTACCAATCACAGAATATAACTTACAAACCCAAAATATTATTAAATAATCAGTATCGATTCCGGCTGGGAACCGACAGATAACCCATTGTATCTTTAAACACCTCCTACTAGGCGCGAGCTCACTCATAACCTGTACTACCTGCTCTGGCAACTGGAAGCCCTCAACACGGTAGGGACCACCAGGTACGCTCTTACGAGTAGTGCGCCTAAGCCTGGCCATCTTCTTGCTTAACTGCCATGGTTAGATTAAGACAAAACAAGTGAGTAGAAAACTCAGCAAGTAACTATACAGCAGTTCTTCAATATCAATTCTCAATATACTTTGAACAAACTAGGGCATTCTACTTTAGCTAATCTAGGTGGCAGATTTCCATATATTTATTTTTGTTTTCTTTGGGATAAGGAAAGGGTATCCGAAGAATAGTTGGGCTTTCAAGGAAACTAAAGCTCGAAACAGGACAAAAGCCGACATTCATCATAATTTATCATAGGATCACAATAGATCTTTCGATAGAGGAAAGCAACAGTATTTCAAGATATAGAATCATTCATATGATCAACAATTTCAGGAATCAGGGTTCTGAGCTTTAAGCTCCACAATAACATAATCAACTCTTTTCAAAACAGTATAAACCATTTTCATTTCCAAAAATCAATTTACTGAATAAAAGTTTCAGTTCCCTTTTTAAATAATCATTTAGAACCCTTGATTGGATCACTTATCTTTCCATTTCATTATATACGGGTGATCAGCCCGTATCGACCTCCATTCCGGTCTTTAAGGTACCATTCGGCATAATTTCAGCCTTAAATTGGACTAGTCCCACTAGCCTCTTACCATGACTGAACTAGTCCCACTAGCCTCTTACGTCTCAATCCAATCCATCAGGAATTCATTTAGAAAACCTTGAGTTGGAAAATAATAGGTTTTCTAAAATTCATTTTATCATTACCAAGCCTTTGAAATCATTCGGACTCTTTCAAGTCGAAACTCATTCTTAATTCAGATCTTAAAGAAACAAAGTTCAGGGAGTGAATCAAAGATACGCAAGGAACAATTCTCAAGAATTCTGTATCAAGGATAATAAGGTACTAAATTTGAAGGATCAGTAATAACTTATGGATCATTAGGGCGATCAAGAGAAACAGGGTATCATTAACAGAGTTATCCAAGATAATTTTAAGGTTCAATATGATCATGGCATTATAGGAAACTTAAACAGAAAGGCAGATTATCAACGGGTGAAATCAATAGGATTATCAATAACAGGTTATCAAGAATAAAGGGTACTTCAAATCAATATCAGGGTTTCATAAAGCAAGGGTTTCATACTTTAACAGTTCAATACTCTACATGGTATGAACAACATTTCCTTTACAATCATTTATACAAGTAATCAGAGTTACTTGCCTGAAATTGCTTTCCCGAGGGTTGAACTACTGCCACCTAGTATAGTTTTCCCTTTCCTAGCCCGAATGCCCTCACGCTCCGAATCTACAATAAAAACCAGAAATCTTAATTAGATTCCCAACTCTCGTTCCTGGAACGATCTCTCTATACGATAACTCGATTATATCTTTGACTCGAACTATACGAGTATAGCTTATACAAATAAGCACACATCACATAGCACAATCCTTTCTCATAGTTTTTATATCCTTATATTCGTAGAAATCAAAGCATACTCGCTTGACCTAGGCTATTTCTCAAATCATACTAACACTGACTCTTTTACGAGTACTAGACCCATTTACAACCAAACATTTACGTGCATACTATCACTTATATCAATCGACTTAATTCCCTTTTCTTTTATTCCTTAATTCGAACCAAAACAACAATTCAATCAAGCAAAATCAAAGATTTTCACATATAAACACTGAATCATTCTTTCAATTACCAAAATCAAGTTTTGACCTTTATTTCTTATGGCCTATTTGGCCTTATTGCAAATACCCACCATAAAATCAATCAAATACTCACTTTAATTCACATAAACACGTATCTCATTCAACAACCTTTAAAGAACCACTCTCCTTTCTTTTAATCATAAAAATCCGAACCATAATTATACATATACAATCAAATTTCTCAAAAATCATACCATACAACTTTAGTTCTAGCATGATCCAACATTTAAACTAGCACCATTTTCTTTATTAACAAATTTCGAACATAAACACCACTCAATCATGGTCATGCAAGCAAGTTCTCATTAGTCACTAAGATTTTTTTAGCAAAAATCAACTCAATTCTCTTTTTAAGCCTAAGACCCATTCGGGTTTATCAAGAAAACACACATGCAAAGATCAATCTTGACATGCAAAGTCTTATATCACATTTTCAACTTGTTTTAAACCTTAACTTAGTCATTTAACTCATTTTCATCAAGATTTCTGAAGCACAAAGCCAAACATCACCTAATGACTCAACTTTAATCAAATTATTCAATCAACATGCATGCATTCACTTAATCACAAATCAATCTCTTCTAAACCCTTTTTCTATTCGGCGAAAATTCAAAATTCACAATCCAAGAACCAAACAAGGACATGCACATCTTGATCCTTTTTAAGACTAACATGCAATCACTTTTAGGCTATTCATACTTAGTGTTTACCAAGATTATCTCACAAAAAATCAATTTCCTTTCTTATTAACATAAAAATTCGAACCTAACTTAGCATGCATCAATAATTTTATTCCTTTTCAAGCTAATAACAATCCATTATTACTTTAAACAAGTTTACTCAAATCAAACAACTTTAAAGATTAAGTCAATTCGGCCTTTTTCAAAAACAAAATATGCAACTTGATATTCTTACTCCTTGAATCACAAATCATCCTATTTCTTAACATCAATTCATTAAATCATGCAATTAACCACAATCAACTTGATTTCTTTAAAATTATAATGGCCATTCGGCCTTTTTCAATCAAAACACCACATGCAAATATAAAGAATTCATCTTAAGGTTCTAGAGCTCAGTTTTTTTTAACATCATAGCTCACCACCGGTTCACCGGAGTTCATCACCGGTGGCGGTGGCATCTCGGTGGTGCCCTCATTCGAGGGTGTCCAACCATGAGCCCCCGATTTCTTAACCAAAACCAATGCAACAACACCACATGCAATCTAATTTCAGCACGTTAATCACAGAACATGAACTAATCAAGCAAGCCCTCGGTTCTTGGCTTGAAACCGAACCCAAAACACACACAATTCGGCATGCAAGCACCAATACACACATGCACATACTTCTACCTACACATAAGTGTTTATCATGAAGAATTAGGGATGATTGATGAGTTTGATCAAGGAAAAAGGAAGGATACCGAGAGAAATTGATGAGAGAGCCGAGAGAGAGTTGTTCGAGTGAGAGAGAGAGAGTGAAAGAAAAAGAGGAGAGAAAAGAGTGAGTGCACGGCAAGAAGAAGAAAATGGGGGGGGGGAGGAGTGTTTTATACTCCACCAAATAAGGGTAAAATAGTAATCTACTAACCCCCTTTTTAATTTGCATTTTGTTTCTCTTTTTACTTAATTGCAACAAAATTCAAAATAAAAATATTTCTCTCTCGGAAAGTCAAGAATTATTGAAAATGACATTTTTAACGCGTAGGCCTCGAAAATAGCTTTTTATCCATTACTCATAATAAGAATTTGAGCGAGCGGTTGATTTTATATGAATTTCGCAAACTCGCTTTAATAAATACCTTTTCCACATAAAATCGATTTAAAAATGCAAGGTCCAACAATTAAATTCACTTATTATTTTTAAAAAGTCTCTAGGACCTCTATGAAGATAACAGAACAATTCCCATGTTTTTATCCATCTCAGATGATTTTATAAAAATGCACAAAGGTTAATTAAACCTTTACTTAAATCACATAATTCCTTTAAAATTCACAAAATTGACACAAAACATATAATCATGCACACAGTCAAGCAATCACACGCATATAGTCACATAACGACTCAGGTCTGATCATAGAATATATCACTCTTAAATCTTTATCCTCTTTTACGCGTACCGGGTCACGTTCAGCCTGACGGCCCGACGCTCAGCGTTTCGATTACGCTTCTCATTATCTTTGCCAATTAACACGTTTCTTAAGACAAAATACTTTATTCATTCACTTCTCATATAATTCACATTTTATATTATTTAATTTTCATACTAGGACGGGTTCCGTTCTACCTGACGGCCCGAAACCACAGCTCGACTTCTAAGCTGACTCTTTAAAATGGAACGTTTTTATCCACGCTCCTTAACTCTAGTATACAGATAAGACAAATAATCACCACTTAATCACATAATCTCATCACATAACACATACTTTACTTTCTTAATTACGACACAAAATTCTCGGTCGTTACAAATGCTGATAGCAGTTCTGATGCTGCTGAGTTAAAGGTACCTCAAACAACTTATGCTTTTCATACTGATGATATTACTGAGTTGAGAAGATATCTTAAAACCATGTTCATTAGTTATAGAGATCAAACTTTAACATGTGAAAGATTAACTTCTAAAAATCTTGCTTATAAAAAGAGGAATGATTATTTAGAAAAAGAGTTAGTTATGTTCCATCAAACTCAGAAAGATAGAGATGATGCTTTCTATGTTAGAGATGAAGTGCTTAAAATGAATGAATCTCTAAAAACTGAGTTTGAAAGAGAGATTATCAGGATTGGACTAACTCTGGTAGAACGACTCAGAATTTGTTAAGTAGTGGAAACTGGAAAGAGGGCTTAGGTTATGGAGATGATAAGAATAATAAAGGAACTGTAGAAATTGAGCCTATAGTTGTTAAACAAAAGCCAAAGGTAAATCATGTTAAGTTTGTAGCTTTAAAGTCTGATATTGATAAATCAGAAGTTAAAGAGAAATTAACTTCTGACAAACCAAAACAGGATAAGCCAACTGAAGTTAACATAGGCTTAATGACAAAGAAGCAGCTTAAACATAAGCTGAAAGATGTTAAGAATGTAAACAAGGTAAAGCCACCTAGGAAAAATAGGAATGGAAAGGAATAAAAGCAATGATTATAAGCCTGTTCCTAATGCTCCTAGAAAGAAATGTTATAACTGTGGAAATTCTAACCATCTGGCTTCTTTTTGCAGGATGAATAAGAACATAAACTCCTTACCTTCAAAATCAGGAGTTAAGAGTCAGTCTGTTAGATATAGGCCACAAAATCCTTGTTTTCATTGTGGTAGTTTATGGCATTCCATTTATACTTGTAAGGAATATCATAGTTTGTACTATGATTATTATCAAATAAAACCTTCTTTAAAAAAGTTAGCTTTATTCCTTCTAGTGTAAGTTCTGATGCAAAGTCTGATATTGTAAATTCTGATAAGAAAATTGTTAACATAAACTCTGATGCTAAATCCACTGCAAATGTTAACAAACTTAATAAGACCAAAGGATCCAAGCAAGTCTGGGTCCTTAAAACTAATCATTAGTGGTCTTTGTGATTGCAAGGCAACAGGAAAAACATCCTAGTTCTGGATAGTGGATGTTCAGGACATATGACTGGAAACACAGCCCTGCTATCAGACTTTGTGGAGAAAGCTGGACCCAGGTGTTTCTTATGGAGATGGCAACATGGGAAAAACTCTGGGATATGGCAATATCAATCTTGGGAATGTCATCATTGAAAAAGTAGCTCTAGTCTCAGGACTTAAACACAATTTGCTGAATGTTAGTCAAATATGTGAAAGAGGTTATCATGTGGATTTCTTTGAAGAACACTGTGAAGTTGTAAGCAAATCTTCAGGTAAAGTTGTTCTGAAAGGATACAGGCATGGTAACATTTATGAAGCCAAGCTTTCAACAAGTACTGATGGTTCTGTAATCTGTATGTTAAGTAGAGCATCAATTGAAGAAATCTGGGATTGGCACAAGAAACTCTCTCATTTAAATTTCAATAATATAAATGAACTAGTCAAGAAAGATCTTATGAGAGGACTGCCAAAATCAGTATTTGCTCCTGATGGCCTTTGTGATTCCTGTCAAAAGGCAAAACAAAGAAAATCTTCATTCAAGAGCAAGACTGAATCTTCAATTCTTGAGCCTTATCACCTACTACATGTTGATCTATTTGGTCCAGTGAATGTCATGTCTATTGCAAAGAAGAAATATGCTATGGTCATAGTGGATGAGTTCACCAGATACACATGGGTGTATTTCTTGCACACAAAAGTGAAACTGCATCTATCTTGATTGATCATGTCAAATAACTAGATAAATTGGTCAAAGACTCTGTGAAAATCATAAGAAGTGATAATGGCACTGAGTTCAAGAATTTGATTATAGAAGAGTTCTGCAAAGACCATGGAATCAAGCAGGAATTTTCTGCTCCTGGAACTCCACAACAAAATGTAGTTGTTGAAAGAAAGAATAGAACTCTTATTGAAGCTGCACGAACTATGCTTGATGAAGCAAAGTTAACAACTTATTTTTGGGCTGAAGCTGTGCAGACTACTTGTTTTACTCAGAATGCAACACTTATCAACAAACATGGAAAGGACACCATATGAGATGGTGAAGAAAAAGAAACCAAATCTGAAGTATTTTCATGTATTTGGATGCAAGTGTTTTATTTTTAAGACTCATCCTGAACAGCTATCCAAATTTGATCTAAAAGCTGATGAAGGAATTATTGTTGGATATCCACTTTCCACAAAAGCCTTCAGAGTCTACAATTTAAGAACAAGGGTTGTCATGAAATCTATCAATGTCTCTTTTGATGATAAGAAGATTACTGGACTTGAAGATTTTAATGATCATGATCAGCTGAGATTTGAGAATGAAGTTTTATATTCTGATTCTGTAAACCCTGATAGTCTAAATCCTGACAGACTAAATCCTGATATTGCAAACTCTGATGGGTTAAACTCTGATGTTATTGAAACTGTGGTGACTATGCCAAAGGAAAATGCACCTGTGCAGGGGGAGCATATTGAAGATCCAACCACATCTCAAGAAGCATCAGAATCTAGAACAGGCTCTTCAAGTTCTGATTCGTCAAGTTCTGATGGGCCAAATTCTGATAATTCTGGAAACTCAAATTCTGAAGGATCCAACTCAGAGAGCATAATTTCAGGGGGAGCATCAGAAAATGTTGATGGAGCATGGATCATGGGGGAGCATCCAGTTCTAGAGATAACCTTCCATCTGCACAGAAGTGGACTAAAGCACATACGCCTGACTTGATTATTGGAGATCCTGAAGCAGGTATTAGAACTAGAACAACAACATCAAATGAATGTCTCTATCACTCTTTTCTTTCTCAGACTGAACCAAAGAAAGTGGAAGAAGCTCTTCAAGATGTTGATTGGGTGCAAGTAATGCAGGAAGAGTTAAACGAATTTGAAAGAAATAAAGTTTGGACCCTAGTGCCAAGACCAAAGAACATATCTATTTTTGGTACAAAGTGGATGTTCAGAAACAAAACTGATAGTGATGGCATAATTACAAGGAATAAAGCAAGGCTGGTTGCAAAAGGATACTCTCAACATGAGGGAATTGATTATGATGAAACATTTGCACCAGTTGCTAGATTGGAAGCAATAAGGATATTTTTGGCTTATGCTACTCATAAAAAGTTTACACTCTTTCAAATGGATGTAAAAAGTGCCTTTCTTAATGGAGAATTAGAAGAAAAGTATATGTTGAACAACCTCCAGGTTTTGTAGATTCAAAATTTCCTCATCATGTCTACAGACTTGATAAAGAACTTTATGGCCTTAAGCAAGCTCCAAGAGCATGGTATGAGACATTAGCTCAGTTTCTTCTGGAAAGTGAATTTAACAGAGGGACTATTGACAAAACATTATTTTATCTCAACCATGGAAAGGACTTACTTTTGGTACAGATATATGTTGATGATATCATTTTTGGTTCTACAAATGACAGACTTTGTAAAAGGTTTGCCAAGCTAATGCAGTCAAGATATCAAATAAGTATGATGGGATAACTTAGCTATTTTCTGGGCTTTCAAGTCAAGCAGAATGAAGAAGGAACTTTTAGTTGTCAATCTAAGTACACCAGAAATTTGTTGAAGAAGTTTGGAATGCAAGATTGTTCAAGTGCATCCACTCCTATGGCCACTGCAATAAAATTGGATAAGGATACTGGTACATCAGTAGATATTACTGATTACAGAGGTATGATTGGCTCACTACTCTATCTAACTGCAAGCAGACCTGATATCATGTATGCTATCTGTCTTTATGCAAGATTTTAAGCAGATCTAAGAGAACCTCACTTAACAGTTGTAAAAAGAATTTTCAAGTACCTTAGGGGTACAGTTGATCTAGGATTGTGGTATCCTAGAGAATCAGATATTAAGCTAATAGGTTACTCAGATGCAGATTTTGCAGGATGCAAAATTGATAGGAAAAGCACAAGTGAAAGCTGCCAATTTCTTGGAGGCAGATTGGTTTAACAAGAAACAGAAGTCAATTTCCACATCAACTGCAGAAGCAAAGTAGATTGCTGTAGGAAGCTGTTGTGCACAGATTCTTTGGATGAAGAATCAGTTACTGGATTATGGGTTAACATATTCTAAAATCCTTATTTACTGTGATAATCAAAGTGCTATTGCTATGACAGGTAATCCAGTTCAACACTCAATGACAAAGCACATCAGCATTAGGTACCACTTCAGAAGGGAACATGTGGATGAAGGTACAGTGGAATTGCATTTTGTTCCAACAGATCAACAACTAGCAGATATCTTCACAAAACCACTATGTGAAGCTACTTTTACGAGATTGGTAAATGAACTTGGAATGGTTTCAGGTTCTTTCTCTAAATCTGCTTAGTTTATGTTCTGATACATCAGACTTTATGATATGTATTTACAGATATTACTATCTTTGTGTATTCTGTGCTTAATTTGAAATCTTCTAAGTGCTGATTGTTGTCTGATGTGAATTTCTAAACTCTAATAGTGATATGAATGTTTCTGTGACCATTCAATCCAATGAGGATAACTGTGCTAGATGCTGACCTAGTAGTCTTTAATATACTAAAGATCCCATGTATGAAGTAATTGTTTATGTGGAAATCTTTTAACACTAGCAAATTCTGATACTGAGCTTAGTTGAAGTTTACTTTGTGTATCTTATTACTAAGTCAAAAACTAGAATAGTGCTTCTTATCTGTTAAGTTCTGATGTTAGTAAATCTGATGGATGTACTAAGTGCTGATAAGCCTCACTTATCAAAAGAAAAAGAAAGAAAAGAAATAAATATCATGTACTCCTTAGAGATCTAGAAAAATATATGTGGAAGGGAAGACACAAGTGCATTGCTGGTATTAAGTAATATGCATTATAAAAGCAAAATTTTCTTGGTGACTTTTCACATTCTCTGATTACTGGAGAAATACTCTGATAACAGCATAAATTCTGACAAGCAGTCGTGACTCACTTACACTGAGAAGCCACTGTAAAAAAGAATTTCAAAAGATGCATAAAATGAGCACAAAACAGTTGAGGTGGACTCATGCATGAACTCATTCTATAGTAGACTTCAAAATAATGACAGATTTTGAGCAAAGTTCTTAGATATGCCTTACTTCTAAGATGTACTGAAGTGAATCAGACTTTACTCTTTGTCTGATGTTATTCCCAGTGGACTAACAATGAGATTTACAGAAGGGGGGTTGAATGTAAATCTCAAAACTTTTTCAAGTTTTGAGTAGTTTCTAAGGCTAAGTGTTTTAGTGAACAAATGTGTGTGAATTGCTTGAAGCTAATACAGACATATATATATATTCAAACATAAATGTAAAGACCACAAAGAACTTAAAAACTTTTCTGGTGGATTTGTTGTTCCACCAGAGATGTGTTATTTCAGAAAATTTGTGATTCAAAGAATTAAATCACAGCTGCTTCCTAGTACAAACTAGATGATTTTCTCTCTGGATATTTCTAAACAGCTCAGGAAAATTCTTATCTAATTACTAGTTGCTACTTGGTTTATATATCACCAAGTTTACAAGTGAAGACAAAACTGTAAAATACAATTAAAAAGATTCTTCACATGTTTCTTCTTCATTTCTCTATCAAATGCAATTTAGGCTTGGCTGTAGATCTTTGAATACTTCCTTGTTTGCATCAGAATGGAAATGCTGCATTTTCTTGATTCCTCCTAGAGGCTTCCACATTCCAGTTTGTCTCTGTCAACCCATGTGCCTCTGTCAGCTTGTGAATTGTCACTATCAACTGCTAATGAACTAAGCATCCGTTGAAGCTTTCATCCGTTGATGTCTTATCCGTTGAGGCTTTATCCATTGAAGCTTTATCCGTTGATGCATTATCAGTTGAAGTCTTTATCCGTTGAAGCACTCATCCGTTGATAGATATTATCCGTTGAAGCATTAGAGACATCCGTTGAAGCTTTATTTCTTATCCGTTGAAGGTCTTCAATATCAGTTGATACTTCTTCACTTATACAAAATTACAAGGCATGAAATATTTACAATTAGCCCTCCTATTTGCATATCCACTAGTAGTCAACATGACTGATAACTTCCTACAACATCTAAGAATTACAACTTGAATCCAGAGAATGAAATGTGCTACAATACTAAACTTATTGCTAAGTAAAGCTACTCCTTCAACGGATAGCCAAGATGGTCTTATCTGTTGAGGCTACAAACACTAGATTTCTACTTAAGTGTTTTGTTTAACTTATCATCAAACTAATACACATATTCCTAACAATCTCCCCCTATTTATGTCTACTAGAACTGTAGGCATAAATTTGGGTTTAGCTTGATGATAACAAAACACTTGACAAATATATAAACTGTAATAAAGCAGAAATTCAAAAGTGCTGCAAAAATGTGTATGCTGAGATGGAATTGAAGAATTACATTATTTCCAAGGGTGCTCCTTTATCCTGAGCAGATTAGTTTCTTTTCCTTTGATTCCTTGTTTTCTTTCCTAGCCTCCTGTCATTCTCCTCTATTTGAAGTTGAAGTTATCTGTAGAATTCAGCTTTATCTTCTTCATTGATGTCCAACTTAGATTGCATATCCTTGAGAGTTTCATTACTGGCATATAGAGTTCAATGTCTGAAAATTCTTTTATGTCACAGATGTGAACATAATCATCCTTAGAGGCTTGAGGCTTAGGCTTAGGCTTCTGTGTGAATTTGATTGAGGCTTTAGAGGGTGTTGATTTGATTCTTCTTTTCTGCTTCTTTGATGGTGGAGAAGAGGTTAGAAAGGTGGGCAATTTGATGGTGTCCCAATCAATTGGTTCCTCCTTAGGAATGATTGTTTCACCATGAATATTTATGAAGGGGTCAGGCACAATGGGTTCAGGAATAGAAGGTAGTGGTTTGGATATTGATTGGGTTTCTTCAGTCTCATCTACCATCTTTTTCTTTGCATTGGCCTTCTTTCTGTTCCCTTTCTGCCATTCTTCTCTTTCCTTACTTCTTTCTTCCATATCAGTATCAACCATGTCCCCCATAGCTTCATCTTCACTTTTGTCTTCAATTTCTTTCTGTTCTTCAGCCTGACTTGACTTTAGCTGTTTTTCAAGCTTTGCTTGTGCTCTTTTGTCAGCTTTTAGCTGTTTGGCTTCTTCCTTCAACCTTCTGGTTTCTTCCCTCTTGGCTATTGAGAATTTGGGATGTCCTTGCATCACACATATGCTCTTTCCCTCTCTGAAGATAATAGCCATGTTCCTCCTTACAGCCACATCCATGGTCTCTTTGAGCTTTGTGATACTTCTACCCAACAGCTTGTCTTCATCAGGCTTTGGAAGAGGAAAATCCACTCCTTTCATCTGAGCAAGGCTTAGAGGATTCTTTGTAGAGTCCTTATTGGATCTGTTGTTGGGCTTGAGAACCATAGGTTTCAGATTCTTGGAAGAAGTCTCTCCAACCTTATTCCTCCATACTGGCTTGAGCTCCACAATAATTGATTCCACTTTTGTGCTGTGCTTCACAGATTGTGATTGAGAAGTTGTAGAACCAAATATTTGTTGCATCTTTTCATCAATCTTCTTCCTTTGCTCTTTGACTTGCAATTCAGCTGCTGCTATCTGGATTAGATCAATTCCATCAAGCTTTCCTTTGATTTGAATAATTGGAGAAGTGGTGATGGCAGGAACTAGCACTTGAGAAATTTGAACTGTTGTTGATGGCTCTCCTTCCCCTTCCCCTTTATTCTCCCCCTTTTTGTTATTATCAAGGGTAGGGGTCAAGCCTTGAGCTTTTGCCAGCTGCATGAGTAGATTTATTTGAGTTTGTTGATTCTGAAGAATAGTGACCATAGAGTCTTCAATGATCTGAACTCTGGTTTCCAATCTGGCCAGCCTCTTGTCAGCATCAGATTCTTTCCTCTGTCTCCCCAACAAATCTTGCATAGTACCATAAGGTATGACTGAATCCAACTTCTCAGCATTGTAGGATTTCAGATCAGCAATGTCCTGCTTGAGCTCATCCACACTTAGATTCTGTTTGAAATGCTGCAACTGCAAGAGATGCAGAGATTCCAGATGAGCTTGAAGTATTTCCTTGGTACCAGCATCTATATTCTCCTAAAGGGCCTTCTAAATTGTCATGACTTGTCTGACCAAAGTGACACCAAACTCTCCTGGTGTTGATGCTTTTGCCCATGCCCATTCAGGAAGATCTGGAACAGAACTTGGGCCTGCTACTCCCCCTAAGTTCATGCTCTCATCCAAAGAATCAGAGTCATCATCATTAGAATTTACTCCAAATTCTTCAGATGGCTCACCAGCTTGAGAAGGCAGCCTGTTAACAGCAGCTTTGTCTTTGAGAAGAGATTCTGAAGTGTGTACAATGTTTAAAGTCTGTTCTGCCTCCACATTGCCCTGAGCAGCCAATAATTGATAGGCTGAAACAGGATGAGTAAAAGTGTCAGCATCCAAGGAAATGTTATCAATTACAGCTTTGTAATGTTGCTGAAATTGTCTTTCCTTTTCTGCATCATCCACTGTCATTGACTCACTAGCAATGGCTGGATCTACCCTTATAGCTTCTGTACCTGCCTTTCTCTCATTTTCTCTATGTTCTTGCATCAGGGGCTCCCCCTGGCTCACACACACCCTCACCCTCACCTTCTAAGGTGGCACTCCTCTCACTCACTTTTGCCATGCTGGAAGAAATAGCATGCATATGGTGACTCTCAACCTCTCCTTTTGCCTGGGAGCAACCCAGCCTCTCACTCAAAAGATCACTCCCTTCCCTCAAACCTAAAAGTGATTGTACAGTAACCATGTCCTCTACAGTTGGAATTGTTTCTGTTATGAGTGTAGAGACCATCAACGGATAGGGAGTATCTGTTGAAGTGGAAACTGATGGTATCAACGGATAACTGCTGCTAAGCTTATCCGTTGAAGAACAACCACTTATCAACAGATGAGAGATATCCGTTGAAGAAGGAAAAGATGTAGATATTGAAAGTGACACAATTGTTGAATCTGTGTGAATTGATTTTAAGTGAGGTGACACAGATTCTTCAACTACATCTGAAAGAATTGGCCGATGATCCAACAAATCATCTAAAAGATGATGATCATCAGGTTTTGAGTGGGGCTCCTCCCTGAGTTTTAATGAGGGAGAATCAGGAATTGATGTGAATATCATATCCACATCCAGAGAGGGTGATGGAGAGTTTGATGATTGGTGTGTTTCTATTATGAGAGAATGGGGCTGTGACTCCATATTTGCTGGAATCACATTAAGCTAAATTTGTGAAGGCACAGATACAAGTGGATGTATCTGTGCTGTGTGTACCCCTTGTGTGGAAACTAGGGTCTTGGCTTTCTTCTTCCTTGAAAAGGCTTTAATTGGTGAATGTGTGGCTTCAGTGTCCCTCCCTCATTTGTTCTGTGTCCCTGGTTGGGGACTATTTTCAATAGTTGCAACCTTTTGGGAGGATGCAACTAGGGATGTGTTTGACTCCTTTTGAACCACCACAGTCTTTTGAGAGACTGTGGCTTGGCTGGCTTGGGTACCACTCACCTCTCCCACCTTATCCTGGGGGGTTTCTTGATGTTAACCCCTCCCCTCACCACTCACACCCTGTTCACTCCCTTCAGGGTTTATGGTAGTTGTTACAACTGTTGTCTTTTGAGAAATAACAGAGGTAGTTTTCTTTGACTTGAGTTTTGAAACTTTAGTTTTGGTGGCTTTGGTAGGAACCTGTTTGGACAAAGACACAGATTCCATTGCCACACTGGAAGACAAAGAAACAATGGGGTTGGAAATAGTAGGAGTTATAGAAGTGTTTACCTCACTTACCTGTGGTGCATTCATGATTGGCAAATATACCAATGGCACCTGGCTGTTGAGGTTCATTCTCAAAAGGTCTGCAAGGACCCTTTTCTCTTGTGCCCAACATTTGAGTTTATTATTCTCATTTGATATAACCAATCCTTCAGCAATATGGTTAGCCAATAACATAAAAAATCTAGCATAGTAGATGTTATGTGGTCTATTAGCTTTGTTACCTAATCTGGAACCTAATTCTAGCATGACACAGTTGCTAAAATTAAAGTACCTATCAGAAACTAGCATATAAAGCATATTAACAAGAGATGAAGTTATGGCATCAAAATTGCTAATCTTCCCAGAGAAAACCTTAATAAAGGCATCTCCAAGAAAACTCCATTCTTTCCTAAGGCCATTCCTTCTAATGCTACCTAAACTAGCAGAATCAAAAGCATAGCCTATGGAATCTAACATAGCAGATACATCTTTATCAGTGTGTGGTGTTATGGCATTATTCTCAGGCAACTTAAAGCAAGACTGTATATCATCACAGTTAATGCAATAATCCTTACCTTTGAGAGAGAAGGCAATAGTCATATCTGTGGAGTTGAACTCTGCAGTTGTCCAAATCTCCTCAATCACCTCACAGTAGATGGTTGGGGCTTCCAGCATTGCATAGCTCAGTTTGCAGTTTTTGATGAAGTCCATCATCTTGTGATAATCAGAATGGGCTTCATTCTTTTCAACCAAGGCTACAAAATTATTCTTTTCATAAACAAATCCTGTTTGAGACATAATTTTGACTACTGGTTCCATTGTTGTGAGTAGAGGTTGCAGAGAAAAACTTGAGAATTTTGGGAGAGAAGGAGAATGAAAATTGCAAGAAAGCGTAAAGTGAAAATAAGAGTTCAATGGGCTTTTATACTTTCTTGAATTAAAATGTAAATAAAATGATACTTTTAAGTAAATTACAGCCGTTCAAGAATAAATAAAACTGTAGAAATTCTAAACTGCCTTTAATACAAATACATACAACAGTGTATATCTGTATCAACGGTTAAGTAAAGAAATCAACGGCTGTGACTTATTGAAAGTAACTGATGTGACACTTCAACGGATAAGGTAAATAGTTATCCGTTGATGACCAACACTATTTTATCCGTCGAGGGATAAAATTACCAGAAATGTATTTGTCTTTCAACAGATAATGAACATCCGTTGATAGAACAATTTTGGCTTTTAACGGATAGGAAATATCCGTTGATAGGATAGGTCTTTCTTAAAGCCAACTTTGTTCTTGCAGCAAATTCATTTCAGGCTTCAATGCAGATTATATAGAGGACATAAATTTATGAATAATTAAGCATACCTAGCTCACTTACTAATCTTGTGAATGTTGATTCATCAAGTGGCTTGGTAAATATGTCTGCAATCTGCTTTTCACTTGGAACAAAATGAAGTTCCACTGTACCTTTCATCACATGTTCCCTAATGAAGTGGTACTTGATATCAATGTGCTTGGTTCTTGAGTGCTGCTGGATTTTCAGTAATGGCAATGGCACTTGTGTTGTCACAGAATATTGGAATTTTGTCAACAGTCAAACCATAGTCAAATAGTTGATTCCTCATCCATAGTATCTGTGCACAGCAACTACCAGCAGCAATGTACTCAGCTTCAGCTGTTGATGTAGAAACAGAATTTTGCTTCTTGCTGAACCATGACACAAGCTTGTTCCCTAGAAATTGACAGGTGCCAGTTGTGCTTTTCCTGTCTATTTTACAGCCTGCATAATCTGCATCTGAGTAGCCAATTAGATCAAAACCAGACTCTCTAGGGTACCAAATTCCTAGATTTGGAGTCCCTTTGAGATATCTGAAGATTCTTTTAATAGCCACTAAGTGAGATTCTTTAGGGTCAGTTTGAAATCTAGCACAGAGATATGTAGAAAACATTATATCAAGTCTACTAGAAGTTAAATATAAAAGTGAGCCAACCATGCATCTATAACTTGAAATATCCACAGACTTTTCAGCCTTGTTTAATTCAAGCTTGGTGGCAGTGACCATGGGAGTTTTTGCAGATGAACAATCCATTAAGTCAAACTTCTTTAAAAGATCATAAATGTATTTAGTTTGACTAATGAAAATTCCACCACTAACTTGTTTAACTTGTAAACCAAGAAAATAAGTTAGCTCTCCCATCATGCTCATTTCATATTTACTTTGCATTAACTTAGCAAACTTTTTACAAAGCTTATCATCAGTAGATCCAAATATAATATCATCTACATAAATTTGAACAATTATTTTAGAGCCATTAATATTTCTAAAGAAGAGAGTTTTGTCAACAGTACCTCTTGTGAAGTGATTATCTAGAAGGAATTTTGACAAAGTTTCATACCAGGCTCTAGGTGCTTGCTTTAGTCCATAGAGTGCTTTCAACAGATAATACACATAGTCTGAAAAGTTTGGATCTTCAAATCCTGGAGGTTGGCTTACATAAACTTCTTCCTCCAAATCCCCATTTAGAAATGCACTCTTGACATCCATTTGATAGACTTTGAAATTGGCATGGGCTGCATAGGCTAGAAAGATTCTGATGGCCTCAAGTCTGGCAACTGGAGCAAATGTTTCATCAAAATCTATTCCTTCTTGTTGAGAATAGCCTTTAGCAACCAATCTGGCTTTATTCCTTATGACAATGCCATTTTCATCCATCTTGTTTCTGAATACCCATTTTGTGTCAATAGAACTCTTGTTCTTTGGCTTGGGTACCAGCTTCCATACTTTGTTCCTTTCAAATTGGTTTAGCTCCTCTTGCATTGCTAAAATCCAATCTGGATCCAATAGAGCTTCTTCCACTCTCTTAGGTTCCTCCTGTGATAGAAAGCTACTATACAGATATTCATCTTGAGTAGCCCTTCTAGTTTGCACTTTAGATGTAGCATCACCAATGATCAGTTCAAAAGGGTGATTCTTGGTCCATTTCCTTTGAGGTGGTAGATTAGCTCTAGATTAGGTTGCCTCAGTATTTTCATGATGTGAGATAGAATGTTGATTGGTTGAAACTCCCCCTGAGTTGCTGATCCTTTGAAAGGAATTGGGAGCTCTATCAACTGATGAAGTGAATTGATTATCCGTTGACAGACTGTGATCAACAGATGCTTCATATGAACTTCAACGGATGATGCACTTTGTCTTTCAACGGATGCTGCATTGCTTCTTTCAACATAAGCTAAATTATGACTTTCAACGGATGCAGCATTCTGTGCATTATCCAAAGGCAGATTCTGAATTCTTCTTGAGATGCCTTCTTCATCATTCTCATCTTCACCATCATCACAATATATCTCAATGTTGTCAAATTTGAGTCCTTCATAATGTCCCTCATCTGTTAGTCCATCAATCTATTTATCATCAAACACAACATGCACAGATTCCATGACAATGTTGGTTCTTAGATTGTAGACCCTATAAGATTTTCCAGCAGAATAGCCAACAAATATTCATTCATCAGCCTTTGCATCAAACTTCCCTTTGTGATCAGATTGATTCCTTAACATGTAACATTTGCAACCAAAGACATGCAGAAAGTTTAAAGTTGGTTGTCTTCTCTTGAATATTGATAGGGAGTCATGCCTTTTGCCTGATTGATTAGAGAAATATTCTGAGTGTAACATGCACAGTTAACAGCCTCAGCCCAAAAGTAAGTTGGGAGTTTTGACTCTTCAAGCATTGTCCTTGCAGCTTTAATTAGTGATCTGTTCTTCCTTTCCACCACACCATTTTGTTGTGGAGTCCTTGGAGCTGAGAACTCATGCATGATCCCATTTTCTTCACAGAATAACTTCATGGTTGAATTCTTGAACTCAGTTCCATTGTCACTCCTAATATTCCTTACTTTGAAATTAGGATGATTGTTGACTTGCTTGATATGATTGATAATGATTTTACTAGCTTCATCCTTTGATCCAAGAAAATAGACCCATGAAAACTTAGAGAAATCATCAACAATCAATAGGCAATATCTTTTCCTTGAAATTGACAATACATTGACTGGTCCAAAAAGATCTATGTGTAGCAGTTGTAATGGTTCATCAATTGCAGATTCAAGCTTCTTACTGAATGATACTTTCTTTTGCTTTCCTTTCTGACAAGCATCACACAGTCCATCCCTTGTGAATTCCACTAGAGGCATTCCTCTAACTAAGTCCTTTTTGACTAGATCATTCATTGTCTTGAAATTCAAATGGGACAGCTTCTTGTGCCATAGCCAACTTTCAACTGCACTTGCTTTGCTGAAAAGACAAGTAATGGATTCTGCATCTGTAGAGTTGAAGTCAGCTAAGTACACATTCCCTTTTCTAACTCTAGTTAGAACCACTTTATTGTCCTTTTTACTTGTGACAATACAGGCTTCAGAATTGAAGGAAACAGTATTCCCTCTGTCACATAGTTGACTGATGCTCAATAAGTTGTGTTTGAGACCATCAACCAATGCAACTTCATCAATGATGACATTTTCTTTTGAAATCAAGCCATATCCCATAGTGAATCCTTTGCTGTCATCTCCAAAGGTTATGCTAGGGCCAGCTCTCTCCTTAAACTCTGTGAGCAAGGTGAAATCTCCTGTCATGTGTCTTGAACAGCCACTGTCCAAGTACCATAGATTCCTTCTTTTTCCCTGCACACAACAAAATCAATCAAGTTGATTTTGGTACCCAAGTTTCCTTGGGTCCAACCTTGTTAGTCTTTTTCCTAGACTTCATTCCTCCTGCATCTTTTGACTTAGGTAACTTTGGGTCAACCTTGATCTCAGATGTGGTTGGTTGAAGTGTAGGGTTAGTCACAGAATCATTTAGCACATTTGATTGAATTTGATAAGGCATAGATTGTGCAAACATGTTATTCCATATAGGCATATTGTATGGCATTTGAGGCATACTAAATGCAGTAAAATAAGGATTATTAATATATGGCATGTTTGCAAAATGTGTATGGGGATTCTGATGAGACATAACAGGCATGGCATGCAGAGGTGACATAGACATGTTAGGCATGGATGGATTTGAAGACATGGGAGCATTTCTAACAGATTTGCAATTATCAGATAGGTGAATTAACACTTTTACAATGCACACAGCTTTTTCTAGGAGCATACCTATCAGGTGTGTAATTGTTATGTTTATTAATCCCTACCTTCCCATTTTTTTTAGATTTTCTTTTAGTTTCTTTCTTATCCTCAACCAACTTAAGCCTATTTTTCAGCTGATCTAAAGTCATGTGTCCTATATTCACCTTACTGACATCTTTGGATGTGCTAGCTCCTTCTTTGACAAAGTTCTTGAGAGTTGAATCATTCTTCTTATTGAGATTTTTATTTTTAAAATTACTTGCCTATTTTAATTGATGAGCCTTCAACGGATGCTCCTTTTCTTCCTTCAACGGATAACTTTCATCATCCGTTGATTCCACATCCGTTGATAATCCATCAATTAATTCTAACTCCTTTTTGTTTTTCTTTCAGGCATCCTCACAGAATGATTCAATTCCCTGAACCTTGGCAATCTGAACGCTAACATCCCTAGATGTTTTCCAGGCCTTGATTACCTCTTGCTCACTTTCTAACTGTTTAGAAAGAATTTCTACTTTCTTAACAGCTTCTTCTAGTTCACTTTCAACAGTCAAGCATTTAAGTTTAATCTTTTCAAGCTCAATTACCTGATTCTCTAACACAACATTCCTATCACTTAAAAACACATTATTCTCTTTGATCCTAGTGTTTTCTTTAGCTAGTGATTTAAGGGAAACACGCAAATGATATAATTCATTGGACATATCATTTATGGCTTCATTGCATTCATGTTTAGAAAGCTGAGAGAGATCAGTAGTAATTACCTGGTTGCTTGATGAACTAGTTTCATTTTCATCAGAATTAGCCATCAGGGCTAGGTTGACATATTCCATATCATCATCTTCATTGACCCCATCTGCTGCCCAATCATCTTGAGTGAGAAAAGCTCTTTCCTTTTGTTTGAGCAAATCAAAATACTTCTTTTTGTAATCAACTTGCTCAAATTTCTTTTTATCAAAGGTTGGATTCCTACACTCACTTGCAAAGTGTCCACTAATGCCACAGTTGTAACATTTGAACTTTGATTTGTCCACCATGTTTTTGTTTGGCTTAGTGAATTTTGTATTTTTCCAGAACTTCATCTTTGTAAACCTCCTGGACAGAAAAGCCAGATGTTCATCAATATCATCAAAGTCATCCAGACTGGAATTGTCTTCATCCTCAGCTACTTGCTCTTTACCCTTGCTTGATTCTGATTTGCTTGTGCCAATTTTGAGACTTGGCATTGTCTTTTCCTCATTCCTGGCTTCAACCTTCTCACTGTCAGCTACAAGTGCAACTGATCCTCCTTTTCTCTTTCCCTTTTCCAACAGCTCATCTTGCTCCATCTCAAGTTCATATGTCTTCAAAATTCCATATAATCTTTCAAGTGTGAAGTCCTTATAATCTTGAGAATTTCTTAGAGAAACAGTCATAGGCTTCCATTCCTTTGGTAGAGACCTTAGAAATTTTAAATTGGAGTCCTTGACTTGGTAAATTCTCCCATACAGCTTCAATCTATTCAACAGTTTCTGAAATCTGTTGAAGGTATCATTCAATGATTCTCCTTCTTCAAAGTGAAAATATTCATACTGTTGAATGAGAAGCTGCTATTTTGTTTTCTCTAACCTTCTCAGTGCCTTCACAGATAAGCTGCACAGTATCCCAAATTTCCTTAGCAGTTTGGCTGTTGATGACATTGTCAAACATATCTTGATCCAGGCCATTAAACAGAATGTTCATGGCTTTCTTATCCTTGTGGACCTCTTCAATATCTTCAACAGTCCATTCTGCCTTTGGCTTGGGAATAGACTGTCCAACAGCAACTGTTGCAGTAGCAGCTGTTGCCACCTTGTGTGGGATGTGAGGACCATTTTCAATGCAGTTGATGTAGCTTTCATCTTGAGAGAGAAGATGTAAATGCATCTTCACCTTCCAGTGATGATAGTTATCTCTTTCCAGGATTGGAATCTTTACACCAATATCCTTCTTACTCATGATGTTAGCAGAATAGATCTTTAAACTCTTTGTATGTTAAGAGCAAGCTCTGATACCAACTGTTATTCCCAGTGGACTAACAATGAGATTTACAGAAGGGGGGTTGAATGTAAATCTCAAAACTTTTTCAAGTTTTGAGTAGTTTCTAAGGCTAAGTGTTTTAGTGAACAAATGTGTGTGAATTGCTTGAAGCTAATACAGACAGATATATATTCAAACACAAATGTAAAGAACACAAAGAACCTAAAAACTTTTCTGGTGGATTTGTTGTTCCACCAGAGATGTGTTATTTCAGAAAATTTGTGATTCAAAGAATTAAATCACAGTTGCTTCCTAGTACAAACTAGATGATTTTCTCTCTGGATATTTCTAAACAGCTCAGGAAAATTCTTATCTAATTACTAGCTGCTACTTGGTTTATATATCACCAAGTTTACAAGTGAAGACAAAACTGTAAAATACAATTAAAAAGATTCTTCACATGTTTCTTCTTCATTTCTCTATCAAATGCAATTTAGGCTTGGCTGTAGATCTTTGAATACTTCCTTGTTTGCATCAGAATGGAAATGCTGCATTTTCTTGATTCCTCCTAGAGGCTTCCACATTCCAGTTTGTCTCTGTCAACCCATGTGCCTCTGTTAGCTTGTGAATTGTCACTATCAACTGCTAATGAACTAAGCATCCGTTGAAGCTTTCATCCGTTGATGCCTTATCCGTTGAGGCTTTATCCGTTGAAGCTTTATCCGTTGATGCATTATCAGTTGAAGTCTTTATCCGTTGAAGCACTCATCCGTTGATGGATATTATCCGTTGAAGCATTAGAGACATCCGTTGAAGCTTTGTTTCTTATCCGTTGAAGGTCTTCAATATCAGTTGATACTTCTTCACTTATACAAAATTACAAGGCATGAAATATTTACAATTAGCCCTCCTATTTGCATATCCACTAGTAGTCAACATGACTGATAATTTCCTACAACATCTAAGAATTACAACTTGAATCCAGAGAATGAAATGTGCTACAATACTAAACTTATTGCTAAGTAAAGCTACTCCTTCAACGGATACCCAAGATGGTCTTATCTGTAGAGGCTACAAACACTAGATTTCTACTTAAGTGTTTTGTTTAACTTATCATCAAACTAGTACACATATTCCTAACATCTGATATTTAGCTTATTGCACACACAAACAATCCATATTAATGATGAAAATTACTGTGGTGAAAAATGTTATTTTAGATGAGCAGTCTTAGTGTCAGTTGCATAAATTCTGAGGATAAGTTCTGATGGAAGTTCTGATGATTAAGTTCTGATGTACCCATATCAGTATTTGTGTGAAGAATTACAGGAATAAACATTCACTTTTGAGTTAAGGAGCCATATTCTGATGACTTTTAAATTCTGATAATAATCAAGTTCTGATGCTGACGTGGCAGTATTTATTTACTTGGTTTATTTTTTGGTCATTACTTGAACGGTCATATTTTTACAGATTATTGGTTTATGTGAGATAAAGCAGTCATAATTATTTATTTAGTGGGAATAGTTTTTTTTAAATGAACGTGCAATATAATTATTACTTATTTACCGTTCCCATTAACTTTTGCCTTAACTGCTGCATGGCTGATAGGTGTAAAGGTCTATTCCACTTCTCATTAACTGCTGTCACGTGGGGTGTCTAAGTAAAAGAGCTAAAAGATTTTCAAATCTTTTATTTTCATTTTTATTCTACTCACTCTCTCTCTTTTCTTATCCTCTCTCACATTTTCTGACGGTTTTCTTTACAGACATTTTCTCAAACACCTTACAGGCACTCTAATTTCTTACTTATTTCTGATGGCACCCAAGGATTTAATTATTGATGGAGCCAAATTTGTACCAAATAACTATGCTGCAATCTTGAATAAGGCTGAAGCTCCATCAGATCTGCACTTTGTGCAAGATTTATTCGCTCATAGTGAGATTGGGTATGCCTTGACCCAACCGTCAAACTATTTCAAGCCAACAAGTGCTGACATTTTGGAGAACTAGGCTTTTTGATGGTGGTGGTGCTACTGGTACTCCAAGCATTGTTTTCACATCAGGAGATGTCGAGCATGTGGTTACTCCTAGAGCAGTTCGTAAAGCTCTCCACTTACCTGAAGGTTGCACATTCTCAACAGTGGAGGATCCTGTCTTACATCAGCTTATGGCCAGTTTGGGCTATGAGAAAAGTTGGGGAAAGCTGGGTCAACTGAAAAGAGCAAATATCAGAAAGCAATGGAGCTTTTTCTTTGATTGTATCACTAAGGCATTCGCCAATAAGTGCTCCAACTTTGATGCTATTCCCATCATGAGTCAACAAATCGGGTATGCCCTTATTCATCAAACTCATTTTGATTTTGCAAGTGTTGTGCTAGGTTTCATAGGGGATAGGATGACAGAGGATAGGAATGTAGTATACTTTGCTAGATTCTGTCAGCTTATATATACTTTCTGTTGTGCTGATGAACCTCAACCTACCAGTGATTTAAATCCACCCTTTAAGCTTGTAAAAAGGACTTTTAATGATTTGTTAAATGTTGACTTAAGAAACAAGTGCAGAGACCCTTACAGATTCCTCAGTTAGTAAAACAGATCTTGGTAAATGCTGATCCACAAACATACACATCTGTTTACCCTGATGTTCAACCCACTAACACATCACAGCCAACTCAACAGCCATCAAAACCTACCATCTCTCACCAACCTCAAACTTCTCAACCTCAACCAACTCAACCCTCCATCAGGACATATTTCAAACCATCACAGTCATCTAAACCTCAACTTTCAGCACATCCTGTGAAACCTTCATCTTCCAAACCTAAGAGGACTAAGATAGTATCTCAGACTCAACAGAAGAGAAGGAGAATAGTTCTGAGAGATGAGTCAGATACTGAGGAATAGGTTCCAATATCAGAACCTGTTGTTGTAGAAGCTGAGAAGATCTCTTCTCAGAAAGATACTGAAACTGGGAGTTATAGGCCCCTAAAAAGGCTTAGAAAGCTAAATACTGATGATGAATCTCCCAAAGTCTCTAATTCTACAAAGAGACTTGAAAAGCAAAGAGCCAGGAGGGCTGTAAGTGTATCATCACACTCTGAAGACACTTTGGAAGCAGCAGCTAAGGAAGGGGTCAGGAATCTCTGATCCTAACAGAACCTATAGTAATTGAATTACTTCCCACAGCCGAATCAGACTTTACTCAAGCTCCAAAGTCTCCTATTCAAGAGGAAGAGAATATTTCAGAGCAAGTGCCTACACCTCCCGCGTCTCCTATCATTAATCCAGTACATGTTGAAGACCCATGTACAAGTGCTTAAATTGATATTCATAACTTGATTGTACCTAAGGTTTTGTACTTGGAAGCTCCACCAACTCAACTCACTCCACCAACAACACCAATTCTAGATGCTGATTTCAATGAAGATATTCCAACTACACCAATTCTGAATCTGGATTATGAAAATCAGATTTTAGGTGAGCATCAAGATTTGGCTGTTGATCAAAACTTAGTTACAGATCAGAACTTAGAGGATAATGTTGAAGCCTCTATAACCTCACATACTGTTATTTTATCAGAGGATACTGATGCTGCAGGCTCTATAAGTTCTGATGCTGATAATGCTGAATATACTGGTGAAGCTGCTGCAATTGTAGATGCTGATGCAGCTGGTCCATCTGGACATGCACCTCAATAAGCTCCATGCAAAGCTGATTTAATCAAGAAGTTTGTTAGAGAGGATGCACCAATACCTTGGAGTGAAACTCCTAGAGGAAAAGAGTGGACTAAGGAGTGGAACTCAGTTAGTTTTGTTTCTACTGAAAAAATTCTTGCTGAGCACCTTGCCAAAGCTGATGAAATGCTGATAAATGATGATTTCAAGGCACAGCCGAGAGTTACTGTAATGAGTACAAGGCAGCTTTAAGGTCAACACTCAATAACTCAAGCCAAGGTATATAAAATTCAAGAATCTCTAATCCAGAAAGATATGATTATAAAATTGGAAAAGAACAGATTTTTCAAGGCAGCCTTTGACCGAATTGGGTATATTGAAAAGACTCAGGAGAAGCAACAAGATCAAATTTCTGAAATTCTAAAGAAACAAGCTTCTCAGCAAACTCAACTCAATGAGATACAATCCTCAGTGGAATTGCTTGTCTCTCTTCTTTTACCTGCTGATGCCAAAAAGGGGGAGAAAGTAATTAAGTCTAAATGCAAATCTATTCAATCACTGAAGAGTAAGGATGATGGAAAAGATGACCAGGGAAACTCTGGAATGGGTAGAGGTCATGGTCAAGGTAAAGGTTCTTCATCAAAGACAACTGAAATTTCTACACAAAGAACAAGTTCTGATGCTGGGAGAAGAATAAGTTCTGATACTGGTAAAAAGATAAGTTCTACTGGACATCTGGAGCTTGATGACGAAATTTCAAAGATATTATTTCTCAAAGAAAATACAAGAATGGACTTTGAAATTCTAAATGAAGAAGAAGCTAGACTCAAAGCAGAAAATGTTAACTTCAAGTCTAAAGCTTCTGTTGTTGAAAAGAAACCGCCAAAGCCTAAGGGCATTGTGATAAAAGAAAGGTCAATTTCTGAGGCAACCAAAGCCAAATCACAAGTGGGGGTAGATCCAAGATCCAAAGGCAAAGAAAAAATTGATGAACCTGTAAAGGTATATGTGCTAGTCATGGATGAAAAAATAATTGATGAAGAAGATGCTAGTCTTACTCTGATGAAAAAGAAGATTTTATAAATCAACCTCTGACATGGCTCAAGTTGTTCAGAGTCAAGATGTAGTAAGTTCTGATATGACAGTTAAGCAAGCAACCTCTGACATAGCTCAAGTTGGCTTGATATCAGAAGATAAGGAAAAGGAAACCTCTGACATTGCTCATGTTAAACCTACAAAGATGCTACTACCAGGATTCACTAAAGCTCAACAGACTCAACCTTTGAAGACTACATCAAGTGGTTTTGAAGCAAGAGTTGTTACAGGAAAGGAAGAAAGAGACAAATCAGGATTGGGTAGTTCTAAAGAGAAGAGAGTACACAATACTACCAATGATCCAACTTTCTTAAGTGAACCAGGTGTAGGAGCAACTCCTAAGAGATTGAATCAACTTGAATCTGTACAAATGGTTTACCATTCTGTTTTGAAATAAGACATCATGTTATACTTTATGACAGATGGGAGGGTATTCCAGATCAGGGAGAATGCTATTTCATTGAAGTATTTTGAAGAACTGGAACATGTTCTATTTCTACTTCAAGTGAAAAATAGATCAACAGATGGTGCTGCAGGTTGTTTAAAATCAAATATTCAAAGACAGAAGAAGCTTTACTCTGTAAAGTCTGACAGCCCATACTGTCCTAAGTACAGATCTCACAGTGGAGAAATTGTTGAAATAAAGCCTAATACTGCTAAAATCATCACTACATTTTTTGGTATTAACGGACTTGAATTCAATCCAGAGTCTGATAAAGCCCATATCATCAGACTAGATCAGGATATAAGGAAAGCTAAAATAAATGATCTCAGGGCTGCTATTTTTCAAACTGGTGAATATATAGTTGAACTGAAGAATGTTAAAAGGAGGATGGTCAATGAACTTGAATATGCTGAGAGATGTCTGTTGAAGAACTATCTCAGAACAAGTCCTGACATCAAAGAGATCAGAAATTGAAGCCAAGTCAAAGATCTACAACTGCTTAAATTCTGAAGTGTATACAGAGTGAAGATGTTATCAAACTTTGAGGATGGTAAAGCTATAAGGACTGTAATTTGTAGTTATCTAGTCAAATTCTCATGCATTTATACTTAATGTTTTTGACAATATCAAATATCTGCTAAACTTGTATATTATGCTAATTTACAAGTTGGGGGAGATTGTTAGATATATATGTGATGTCATGTCTAATATGATTTGTGTTTATTTTTTCAGATCTTACTTAACAGGACAAATCAGTACTTAACTGGAAATCAGTACTTAAACTGAAGTCAGGACTTAAGATATCAGAACTTAAGTTTTCAGAACTTAAGTTATTAGGAGATATTCATCAGAAGATAATATCAGGGTTTAAGGAGACTTTCAGATAAAGAAGGCGGCTGATTGAAAGGAGAGAAGATCGAGACTGAAATAAGAAGAGATATGCATGAAGAAGAAGAATTCTATAAGGAATAGAATACTTGGAAGAAAAGATAACTGATTGATATATATTAGGAAGCCGAATTATATTCGATATCAATTAGAAGATTATCTTGTAACTATGTAGTATATAAACACAGACATAGGGTTTACATATATATGTTATCTTAATCGAATTTATTATTCATTGTAACCCTAGAAGCTCTCGTGATAATTTGTTCATCACTGAGAGAGGACAGTTCTTTGTAACAGAGTTTATTGTGTTAAATAAAATATGTGTTATGTTACTTGAGTTCCTAAAATTCGATTTGATTGTAGTAAACACTGTATTCAACCCCCTTCTACAGTGTGTGACCTAACATATGTCATGTCTAATATGTTTAATGTTTAGTTTTCAGATCTTAACTAACAGGAAATATCAGTACTTACTGGAATCAGGACTTACAGGAAGTCAGGACTTAAGGATATCAGGACCTAGATTATCAGAAGATAATATCAGAAGATGGATATCAGAACTTAAGTACTGGAGGACTAACAGTTAAGGAAGGAAGCTGATTCACTGGAAAGAAGATCGAGACTAATACAAGAAGAAAATATGCATGGAAAGAGTTCGAGGACTAAAAGAATTATATAAGATATCTGGTTGATATATTTTAGGAGACAGAATTATATTCAATATCAACTAAAAGTTATCTTGTAACTGTGTGTCTATATAAACATACACATAGGTTTACTCTATAAGAGTTGCGATCATCGAGAAGATCATATATTGTAACCTAGCAGCTCTCGTGATATTTGTTCATCACTGAGAGAGAACAGTTCCATTGTAACAGAGTTTTTTATATCGAATACATATGTTTTCTGTTACTTGTGCTTTAAATCAATTTGATTGTATTCTACACTGTATTCAACCCCCTTCTACAGTGTTGTGTGACCTAACATCCTTCCTAACCTAATCTGATTATTCTAAATATTTTTCCGTGTTTGACTTTTTCGATCCGGAGTACGGTTTGACCCGTATGTGTCCCGGCACAAAATTTTCGATACGATAATCATTTTGATAGATCAATAAAACCCGTATTCTCGAAAGACGGGATATTATTACATTATCTTCGTATAAAGTGTTTTATAAGAAGCCCAGTTTTGATAATTATCCAATATGGGTATCAAATTGGATCGTTTTTGCAGTTACTTAGCGGCTAAGTAACCTATTTTATTCGTATAATCATAAACAAACAGTTAAAACAGATAAATTACAGAGAAAAACCCGAAAATCCGTCACGTTCTTGAGAATCGAACCTAAAAAATGAAGGCGTTACCGAACTCGGAATCAAGCGTGCAAATACTAGAATCGAAGCTCTCAAAAGGTTCCTTTCAGGATCAACTATCAATTTTAGTGCAGAAATCAAGGTTATTTTCCTATTTATTTATTTTAATTCGAATTAAATTATGATTAAAATATGAAATTTTGATTTTGATGTTGTTTATGTGATTTGATGGCTGAATCTTGTAGATAATTTTGTCCTGATCATTTTGGTATATTATATGATGAATTTGGAGTTCAATAACATGAAGAAAAGTGAGTTTAATTCTCGAATTATTGGAATTAGGGTTTATAGCTTTGAATATTTTCAATTGATTTTTAGGCGTTTATTTGTTAAGGGTTATTAATTGAAATTGATTACACCAACTTGTAGATTGTCCAAAAGCGAGTCGACTGGTATATAGGTGGTTAAAAGACGATACCTAGAAAGGCTTCGCCGGAAATCGAACCTAGCGGCGGCGAAATTTTCAAATGAATTTTCAGGTTCAATTCATTGGTTGTTTGATTATTTTGACTCTGCAGATAGGTTTCTGGAAGTAAGAGGAGTGATTCCTGTTATTTTTACTCGTTTCTGGGTTATTTTGCAGTCGCCGGAAAAGCTCGGGGTCGCCGACAACGGCGACCGCCGGCGGGAGGCGGGGAAGACGGTAGAAATGTTGTTTGAGCCCCATGGTTTGCAAAGTTTGCATTTCGGTCCCTGTCATTTTAAAAATTCACAAAAATAAGATTTCTATTTTATTTATTTTCAAAAATAGTATTCTCTTTTTATATTATTTTCAGAAAATTGTTTTTAATTATTTTAAATTCCAAAATTCATTATTTATTTTCTGAAAATTATTTTAAATTTGAAAATAAATTTAAATTATTTAATTAATTAATTTTAGTTGATAATTAATTATTTAATTAGTCAATTAATTTGAATATTAATTGATTAATTTAATTAGTTATTAATTAATTATTAATTGGTTATTTAATTAGATTTAATTATTTCTTTTGACTTAAAATTCTAAAAAATAGTTTCAAGCTTTAAAATATTATTTTAAATTATTTTAAAGGCTCGATAATTATTATTAAATGATTTTTAAGTCAGATTCGGGTGTTCGAAACTTGTTATTTAATTATAAAATGATTCGACGAACTGTTTTGATTTCGAAAAATGTTCAAAATTTCATATTAAATACCTGAAAATTATTTTAACCCCGAATCTTCTTTGAAAAATTATTTTGATCGAATATCTTACATGCTATGTTTTATATGTGATCATATTGGTATATAATATGCCTGTATATGCATTGTTTGATGATTTTTGCTTTAACTTTCAATCTGTACGTCGGATTTGGGTGAAACGAAGGGTAGATTAAAGTTTGTAACGAATAGAATGAGATGAGAATAAGAATTGATAAATACTTGTAATGTCTAACAGAGAAAGTGAGGTGTAGAAAAGGAAATCAGGTGATTAGTAAATAGAACTGAAATGTAGAAAAAGAAAGCAAGTGATCGGTGAATAGAAGCAAGGCATAGCAAAATAAGACAAGTGATTATTGAGCAGAACCGTTAAACGAGTACAAGTGAAGCTGGAAATTATTTGTGATAAGGCAAGTATTTATGAACCTTTCTTGAGATATGTTAGATAATGAATCACACATGGGGGGTTGAATGTGTTTTTATGTTTTTATGCTTTTCTTGAAGTGTTTATGGTGATGAACAAAGTAAATTAAAATCTTGTAGTTAATTGTGTTAGTACTGAATTTAGACAGATAAAATAGTGAACACAAATATTTCAAAACTCATTTAATTTTATATTAAATTTAAGAATGTTTTGCTACAAAATTTCTAGGATCTTTGTTGATGAAGAGCTTAGCTTCTTCCTTGAGAGAATACAAGATTTTTCTGATCTAAATTGTTACATCTAACAAAGCATCCAGTGTTTACTTTATAGAACAGTATACACTGGTTATTACACAGCATGCATTAGCATGTACTAAACCTTATTTTTGGATAATCAAATCTTTCTATTTCTGGCTTAGTGTATCTTTGCTAATCTTGCACGTCTGTGACTTTTCTTTTCCAGTTAATCTTGGCCTTTGATCTTGTACTTTTCAAACTGCTTATGTAGACTTGTCAATCCAATTGATTAGATTATTTGTCGATTAATAATCTTGGATATTGAACTAGTCTGCACATTGTACTTTGAGTTTTACCTCGAGATCTCCAGTTTGGTAAATAGAGAACTTGACATCTCGATAAGTATACTGGCTTATCGAGATCTCTAATCACTCTATAGTTGTTTTAACTTATCGAAGTCTCTGAGTTCTCTATAAGAGAATTTGGCTTATCGAGATCTCTCATCTTCATGTCTTCACTTTGGCTTATCGATAACTCTGAGTTCTCTAGTGACAAGTTGGCTTATCTATAACTCAAATTTCTATAGTAAAGAAATGACTTGTCGATATCTCCATTCTTCATGTCTTCAAATTGGCTTGTTGATATCTCTGAGTTCTCTAGTAGCTTTTCCTGACTTGTCGATAAGTCATTCTGGAGTTCTCGAATGACTTCTCTATAACACTTAATCTGTGACTTGTAGAGATCTTGACTTAAAATATTTTCCCAAAATGGATTTATTCAACTCCAAGCTTCTTCATAATTCTTCTGAGGCATGATCTTCTTGATCTTCTTCCAGAGAGAATTCTTAGGCTTGATTCAGTTTACAGAAAAAGACTCCAATCTGCCCTTGAACATTTTTCCAGACTTAAGTGGTACAATACAAAATGCAAACTTAGATTACAATACAACTTACTTAGGGTTGTCAATTTGGCTTAGTCTTGTTATTTTACAGGCATGTCTTGCACAACAATCTCCCTCAATTTGTGAGAAGACTGCTTATCACAAATTCATGCCTGTTAACAAGACTAACCCCAAGCTTCTATGGAAAATTAGACTAATATATAAAACATTGACACAGATACATCATTTATACATTAGTTAATTTCTTGAGTTTAAACAGTTACATACATCAGACAAAGACTGGGACTTTTGATTCTTCTCTAATGAGGTCCTTTAGATATACAAGAATTTCAAGTTCCTCTATGATTGGTGTTCCTGTTAGAGCTTCCACAAGTTTGAGTCCGTCTTCCTTTGGATAACTATCTAACAACTTAATCCTAAACTTTGAGAATGTGCCATATTTTACATTTAGAAATCTTCCATCCTTGGAGGTTCTGCTCATCCCTTTTGCCTTGAGTTTTTCTGATCTTTTAATATATATTTCAATCTCCTAATCATACATCCTCCTCTTCTCCTCATATTCAACTTTACTCCTTGCTCTTCTTTCCTCCCTTGCAATCAACCATTCAGCTAAAACAGATCTCTAAGCTCTTATAGCAGTGTCCTTATCCTTCAGTAAACTTATCACTCTCTTGATTTCTGTGGGGGAAAAGGTGTTCATTAAGGTACTACCAAGAAATGTAAAGGACCCATCTTCATAGTAGATTCTTACTTCCCTTAAAGTTATAACCCAAACTCTAACTATTTCTCAGCTAGTTGTTGAAAGTAGTCTTCATCTGAGATGCACCAATTTAGAGGTAACTTGCAGTTCCAGATGGCCCTTTCAGTAACTTGCACTTTTTCAGTATGCTTAGCTTTCTTAGATTTCCTCCCAACAGACTTGTAGTTAACTTTGAGTGATGGCTTGACAGAAGATAGGTTTGTGATTTTCTTGAGAAATGTCTGGCTTGTGGTGATTGGTATTTTCAGAAAGGTGTTAGCAGTTTGTTTGTATAGGAATTTAGGCTTTGAGATAGGAGGTGGTTCAGTGTATGAGTTGGTTGGCTTTGAAGGTTGAGCTTGATTTGTTTGGATTTTTAGGGTTTGTTGGTGTAGTCCAGAACTGTCCTCATTTTTCTTTTTCCTTCTCTCCTCACCTCTCTTTTTCTCCTCCTTCTTCTTTTCTTTGCTTTCAGTTGACTTAGAGGATTGACTTGGATTTGAGCCAGAAGGTTTTTGATCATCTTTCTTCTACTCATCATCCAAGTTATCCTTATTGATTTGAGTTTTAGGCAAGTTGGCTTCAGGATTTCTCAGATATCTTCCAAACAACTTAATCATTTCTTCATCTTTAACAGTCTTATTTTTCTTAACTTTCAACTCTGTCTCCAGAATCATGATTAGCTTTTTGTTGGCCATGACACATTTCTTAGGGATCTGAAAATGTTTGAAATGTTTGGTGGTAGGACAAATGTATGCCATTCCCTTGCTTGGTTACAGATATGCTTCAGGAAAAACAACCACTTGAGCATTTTTCAATTCAGTTAACAAGAGAGTGTCTTCAGGAATCACTCTTGTGACCTTGTTTATCAGAATGTCCAACTCAGATGCCCTTCTAGAGATAAGATAATTAAGGGACACTTGCATGCACTTGTCTACCCCTGAGTCATTTATGTTGATCATAATTATTTTCTCCTGAAAATTGCCCTTAGTCACTAAGATCACCCTTATAGAGATTATTATCATGTCTAAGGCCTTTTTGTAGGTGAAGAGATTGTTATGGAGAGAATTCCAGAGAGCCTTGAGCAATTCATCAAATTCCCTGCTCAGACTAGGTCCCTCGGCTGCTCTAATAAGCCTCTCCATTCCAATATAAACTTCTTAAGTTTTGCTCTTGTCAGCAACTTGGACAGTTTGAGTAGATGATCTTAATAGCCTAGCCTCTATCTCCCCCTTAGTCTTGTTGGCAGGCTTGAGAAGGGGAGTAGGAATTTCAGGCCTCACAGCTTCTGGAAGTGCAGGTAGAGGTATGTTAAGCTTGCCCATGATAGCTCCCAAAGCCACAACATTTTGCATTTGTAAGTGCTTGTGGGAGTCTACCAAGGTTTGTATATCTATTTTTTTACTCTACACCAATGAGGTGAGAGCTTGCACTTGTGCTATGAGTGAGTCATTGGAAGACTGCAAGTTGGAGACTTGTTGTTGAAGAGAAAGAATTTAAAGGTTTGTAGATGTTGAGACAGGTTGATGAAAGCTTGTAGATATTGAAGAGCCAAAAGTTGCTTCCACGGCCTGTTTGATACCATCCATAAGCAAAGTAGAAGGCTCATATCTTGTTTGGTAAAGCTGGTCCAGCTTGATCTTTGTATCATTAGAATTGGTGATTTGTTGTTGGACCACTTCATGAAGAGCAATGAAAGATTGTCTTAGATTTTTGACATCTTTTTCCACAGAAGTCAGATCAAGCCTTGCCATTTGATCAGCAAAATGTTTAAACTTGGAGGTGATCTTTACTTGAGATGGTATGATCTCATCTATTTTCTCCTTCACCAGCTTCCTTATCTTTTCTTCATGACCAGTCATCTTTACTTCTAGAGTTTTACAAAAGAGGTGAAAAGCCTTGAGCTGAGCTTTGTAAACTTCAGTGACTGCATCATAAAAATCCTGTGGAATCAAGGCCTTGGAATTGCTTCCAAGAATAGTGACATATTCATCCCTAAACCTAGCCAAGACTTGATCCATCTCCAAAACAAAATCTTTGGATAGCCATGCATCTACATTCCCATCTTGTTCTACATCATTTACAATTTTCTTCTTCTATTTTTCAACTTCTTCACTGTATGTTAGCATAATGGCTTGATAGTCCTAATTGCTCATATTTGAAGTAAGTAGATGCTGTAAGATGTTTGCTAATCCAGAAATTTGCTCAATAAGAAGATCATCCACAGATAGAGGTTGAGAGTCAGTTGTCTACATCCATTGGGAGATGAGGTGAGAGTGTTGAGATTGAGAGGTTGAGGGTTGAAGTGTAGGGTCAGAACCACCTGTGACAGGAGTCACGGTTTGACTCACTGATTTCTCTGTGTTTATGACAGGGTGTTGTTCCTCACCAGTTGTGGGAACCTCCATTTGAATTGGAGGGGATTTGACTGTGCTACTGTCATTTGCAGTAGTCTCAAACCCTTGTGTATCTTGCACCACACTGTCACTTGAATGTGCTATTCTTTCTTCCTCTATGACTGGATCATTAGCAATTGTACTCCAAGCTTCAATTGTCAAAGTAATTTTAGCCAGGGTTTTGAGGGGAGTTGTTCCTGGAACAGGAACCTCCAATTGAATTTGAGAGGATTTAGATAGCTCCCCCCAAGAGTACTACCCTCAAACCTAACAGTCTATAAAGACTGATCTGCACATGAAGGTGCATTTGAGATCTCCGTGGGGTCTTCAGTAAAAACTGATGAATCCCCCACGTTTTTGTTGGTGTCATCAAGGTCTTACCCAGCATATAGTCTCTCACCAACTAACTGTGGTTTCTGGGTGGTAAGCAAGGTTTCTTGAACCAAGTCACTTGAATGAGGTTGCACTTGAGAATTAGATTCAAGCACTTTGTGAGAAGAAGAAATTTGAGAGATGAGTAGAGTTTAGAGATGCACAAAAGGCCCGCCGGGGGGGCTTTGACCGGGCCGGGCTTTTCGGGCTTTGACTTTGACCGGGCCGGGCCGGGCTTTCCGGAAATGTCAAAGCCCGTTTGGGCCCTCGAGGCGGGCCTAACCGGGCTTTTTTGCGGGCCAGATCGGATCGGGCCGGACTTTTTTATAATTTAAATTGGATCGAGTTTTGTTAGAGATTCCGAAGACTATATATGTTAGCAACTAGATCATCGTAAAAATGTATTAGTTTACATGGAATATTTTATGAAAACATTACTTCGTTGAAAATATTTAAGTTCAGTAAAAACTAAACATGTTTATAGAATAATATGTTTTATCATTGTTATCCAAATATATATAATGTATTTACTATTTCTTCTTTCATTATTTATGCCATGAAGTATATAAATAATATTATTAATCATAAATATGTAAATATATATGTATTTAAAGTATTATTTATATTTATAGTAAATGTGAATTCATAAATATATAAGAAAATATATTAGAATAATCAGATTTTAACCGGGCTTTTTCGGGCTTTTTCGGGCTTTTAATCGGGCCGGGCCGGGCCGAAGCCTAGGCTTTTAACCGGGCCGAGCTTTGCCTAAAAATATAGGGCCCGTCAAGGCCCTAAGACCGCGCCGGGACCGGGCCGGGCTTTGACCGGATCGGGCCGGGCCAGATTTTCGGGCCCGGGCTTTTTGTGCATCTCTAGTAGAGTTTGATCATGAGTGAGTGTTGTCAGCTCCCCTGAGTGAATGCGGGAGCTTCAATAGATGTGCTCTCACCAGTGTGCGCCATCCTTATTTCTTCTTTCATACACTAGAACATGATCTAGTGCAGGTGCAGACTCATTACAAGAAGCATTAGGGAGACTGCTCTTTTCAATAGAAGCACCCTGTTGAGAGGATGTCTCTAGAATCTGTTTTGGCCCCTTTTGTACAACTGCATCCTTCTGGGAGGATACAGAGGTGGTTTAAGTGGTCAACTCAGTTTTCTTAGCCTTCTTGGTTTTTCTGACCAAAGGTGACTTAGTTGGTGTTTGTTCCTCACCGCTATCATTCAATACTGTAAGGGTTATCTCCTTCCTCTTCTTTTTACTCACTTCATCCTTTTGAGAGGATGAAGTGGTTGGTTTCCTAGATGCTATTTATTTTGAAGAAATGGTCTCAGCTTGGGAAGGCCCCTATTGGTTTTCCTGTATTTGAACTTCTACAGGTTCAAGGACCATAGTTGTACTAGGCTGAGCATTTGATCTCATATCAGGCATAGGGTAAGGGTAAGTCCTAAACCTCTCCATCATGAATGGAGTGATTTTCAGACTCACATTTACCTTATTCTTTGTAGTAAGTGAACTAAATATTATTTTGGACACTTGCTTACAATTTCCTATTCCATTGTTATCTATACCATTCAACAAATGTATGTCTGTTACTTTATGATTTAAAGTAGACATAATAAATCTAGGAAAGAAAATTTCCTTACCTCTAGCAGATTGGGGCATGGTCAGCCTGGTTGCAAGTTCTTCCAGGATCAATAGATCAACATTCAACTGTTTGTTGTGGGCTATTGAGAATACCACCTTCTGCACCACACTTGAAATATTGTCAAATCCTGTCTTTCTGCATGTGAAGGCCCTTACTATAGAATCAAACACAAAGGACCACTCCTTTCTTAGGTTTGTTTTATTCAAACTTGCCAAGTTGATTCTTCTACCATAGTTGATGAAGTCCATAAACGCAGCTAGTTTATCCTGGGTTGGCACCTCCACTAGATTTGCAGTTGGATGACCTAAAGATGCATTCACATCTTGCTCATTGAACTCTATTTATTGGCCTCCAATTGAGCATGTCACTACTAAGGACACAGAGTTGTCAAGCATAACTAGTTCTCACTACTGCTGTTGTCCAGAATTCATGCAGAACATCCAAGTATAGGACTGGGTTAGTTGTTAAAGCACCTGCAAGGTAGGATTTAGACAAAAATTTCACAAACCCCTTGAAACTGGCAGGGGCTAGGTTAGTATCAGTAAAAGCAATATAGTTGGTTCCTTTCTCTGGTATTACAGCTCTAACATTGTTGAGTGCCATTGTTGTTGAGTAGGAGTGAATGGGTAAGACAAATTAGTGAAAAAGAGTTTGAAATAAGAGAGAAATTGGTTTGGAATTGAAAAATCTAGGTCACTTAGAGTTCTCGAAGGCGTAAGTATATGTGTATCGAGATGTCTAGGTATTTATAGTATAAGCAGATGACTTATCGAGAAGTCAAAAATAGATGTTTGGAATATACTTATCGAAAAGTGATGAATAGGATTTTATATCTACTTGGAACGCTTCATTACAGGCTAAATTTGGTGTTTTGGACTCAAGTTATTGGTATTTTTGATGTGTTTTTGTGTTATTGCATTTCAGGCATCAGTTAAAGGAAGAAAGAAGCTTTTCAAAGAATTATGTTGAAAAAAGATCAGAATTGGAAGCATAAGCCACTCTCAAGTTGTAAAGAATCTCGTTAGCTTCACGTGGGCAGTTGAATCGCCTAATTCTGACGAGCAGAACTCAAGATACGGCCAAAAGAAGAAATGTCAGAAATTTTTCGGAAGGCCAGCGCAGCCGCACCAGAACTAGAGCGCCCGCACCGCTGAAATCACTATTCCAGCACGGCCGTGCCAGAAAACAGCACGCTCGCGCCCTGTTTCTGCACCAGAATCCTGATTTTAGTCGAAATTGAAGATTTTGAGAGTCCTGGTCATCCTGGAGCCTATATATATATCAATAAAAAGACATTTTTAAAGAGAGGGAGACCTGGGAGAGCAATAAGAAGACCTAGAGAGCACGAGACGACTACGGAGAAGAAGACTTTTGTTTTCTTTAGTATAGTTGATACTTGGATGCTTGTTTTTTATTTGTCTTTGAACCCTAGTACTCTTATATTGTTTTATATCATGTTTTCATTGGAACACATGGTGACGATGAGTTTGGTTATGAACTAATCGTTATCATGGGGTTCTAACGGATTTACTTATGGATTTCTATAGTTAATTAGTTTCAATATCTTGGTGTATGTTGTTTGAGTGATATCCTAGTATTGGTTGTGCTTATTCGTCTTATGTGCACAGCTAACATATAAGATAGTGTGTTAATCTCTATTGAAGCGAAAGTGAATATAGAGATTTAGAACTTGCCATGCTAGCATATGTTCATGTATTTGTTATGCATGATTTGTAGGTAATTTTAACCATCTTACTTGCCCTTGTAATCAAGATAGATAACTTGTGCATAAAACCTTTATGTTGTCAAATTCTATAGGCATATAGCGTCTCAACATAATTGGTGCCTATTCAACTTCTATCTCTTTTGTGGATGTCTGGTAGTAGGGTATTTGTGCAACGAAAGTTGACGTTTACTAGTTTCATGTTATCTGATTAGTTGTCATCACCATCGCATGCTAAGGTTAAGAACAATGACTTTGAATGAAGAAGTAATGAAGTTAGAATCCCATGTTTGTCTCATATAGTTAATTCAATCACTTTTAATCTTAGTTATTTGCATATTAGTTTAATCTTAGTTATAAATAACCCAACTTGTTATTGTCTTGGCATTGAACGATAACCATACATTGTTGCATAGGTGCATAATCTATAATTAACCAAAACCAGTCTCTGTAGGAACGAATCTGATTTATATCTTATACTACTTGCGAACGCGTATACTTGCGTGTAATTTTAGCGCGTGTTTTCGCTTTAACAAGAAGTCATTTTGAAGGTGAATTACATATCGAGAAGTCATTTTAATTTACTCTTTTAGAGAACTAAAAATAACTTATCGAGATGTCAAATAAATACCCAGTTTGTCCAAAAATGGACTGAATTGATTTCGATTATTATTTGAATAAATCAAAATAAAATCAGAATAATTTTATCAAAGTATTTTACTAAAATAATTTATTGGATTAAATTATTTCAGTTCTGAGTTATTCATAAGTCTAAAATTATACTTGTAGAGAACTCTGTAAGTTAGCACTTATAGAGAACTCTACAATGACTTATCGATAAGTCATAATAAAGCTTATCGAGAAGTCACTCAGGAAGTCAGTAAATTGACTTATTGAGAAATCAATCGAGAAGTATTAAAATGACTTGTCGATAAGTCAGTTAGACTGTTATTCCCTAACAATACAACAAGAATTACAGAAGGGGGGTTGAGTGTAATTCTGGCTTCTTCTTGAGATTTTAAAACTGTTCTAACTTAATATATATAACTGTGTTTGATTTGCAGTAATGCGGAATGAAAGAATAGTAGAAATCTAAACATTAAGTAATAAAACACAAGCTTTAAAACTTTATAGTGGATTTGAATGTATCCACCAGAGATATATATATTAAATTGAGAACTCTGTGAAAATTTGAATAGCTCACAGCTGCTTACAAGTTGAACAAACAAAACTACAGAGAAATTCTTACAAATGTTGCCTTATCTGTTTCTCTGAGAAATGTAATTGCTTAGTTAATTGTTCTACTTGCTACACCTGGTTTATATATCACCAAGTTTTCATGACAGTAAGACAAGATAATAAAACAAAATATATCTAGCCTAACTCCATGCTACTTCACTACTCTATTCCAACATCTTTGAATATCTTCACATTTGCATGGAAATGGTAATGCTTCTTTGTTCTCATAATCCTGCTTACCAGGCTGCCATATTCCTTTTGCATACTATCAACGCATGTGACTGTCAAGTCACTATCAACTGCTCTTTTGAAATTGAACATCCATTGGAACTTCATTGGATCATCCGTTGAGGCTATGTATGATCATCCGTTGATACTCTGGATGATCATCCGTTGAAGCTTTATAGAACATTCATTGAAGCTTTATCCGAGCATCCGTTGAAGCTTTGTGAAGCATCCGTTGAGACTATTTTCTTGACAGTTAACTTCATTTCACTTACACAAGATTTCAAGGCATCATCTATTTAAAATTGACCAACCTATCTTGAGTATCAATCTAGTAGCTAACATGACTTGAACATTTCTCACAAATCTAGTTCACTAAGATTATACAAGTATGTAGAAATGTGCTACTAACCTTATTTTACATAAGCTACTCTTTCAATGGATAGTGGAAGTAATCATCCATTGAAGGCTACAAAATCAGTAAGTTAAATCTACTAAGGTGTTTTGTTTAACTTATCATCAAGTTCACAACATATTCCTAACAATCTCCCCCAATTTATGTCTACTGGAATTGTAGCCATAAATTAAGAGAAACTTGATGATAACAAAACACCCTAAATATATAAATTGAGATATAGTAGATGAAACTGATAAGTGCTACATTAAATTTGAACAAAGTAAAATATACAAAGAGTTCTCACAATTATTATAAAGGTGCTCCTCTAGTCTGAGCAGATGATTTCTATTTCCTTGATGGTCTGGATTTCTTCCCAAGCTTCCTGTCATTTTCTTCTATTTGATTCTAGAGTTGTTTGTGGAATTCAAGTTCATCAGCTTCAGATAGATCCATCTTTTCTTGCATTTCCAATAGAGTCTCATTGCTAGAGATACTCAGTTGGTCGTCCAGTCTGAAGAATCTTCTTACACCCTTTTCATCCATGAATTCCATCAGCCAATAAGGCCTCAAATGGACTGTACTTCCTATGAAGGGAATTGTTAGAGTTCTTGGAAGTGAATTCTTGGCTTTATTATTCCTTAGCTCTTCTATCTTCTTTAGAACCAGTTTCTTTGTAGTTACATTAAAACCAAAGTTTTTATTGAAGGATCAAAGATCTTTATCAGTTCAGAGTAGCTTTCCTAAAGAATCCTGTGAAGTGGCCATGTGATTTCTTTCCTTCCCTTGTACTTGAACACCAGTCTTTCAGGAAGATATATGTGAGCATCAATTCCTCTTACTTCCTCCAATTCATCCATGTAGAGGTTTATATCTGAAAACTCCTTGATGTCACAGATGTATTAAAGATCTCCCTTATTGACTGTAGGTTGAGATTTGGTTAGGGTCTTGGTTCTGAAAGTCACAGGCTTCACTTTCTTGATTGCTCTACTCTTTGTCCTCTTTGGCTTGTTGAAAATTGGTAAATTCAGTTCAGGAATTGGCAAACTTTACTAGTCTATTGGCTCATCCTTGGGAATAATAGGCTCACCATGAAAGTTCTTTGTTGGATCCACCTTGAATTCCTCATGCACCACTGAGGGTATGGATGTTTGAGTTGATGTTGTAGACTTTTCGGGAATATAGTCCTCCATTTCCTCATCACTAAAGTCCAATTTTCTTTTGGAGTGAAGCTTGTATCTGAATTTTCTTTTGTGTGGAGATTCATTTTGCATTTGTTGATCTTGAGCTTCAGTAATCACAGGTGGTTTTTCAGAAATCCCAGTTGTAGATTTGACAGCTTGAAGTTTGGCCAAAATAGCATCTTGCTCCTTCTTTTGTTTGAGCTTCGTAGAATCTAAAGCAGCCTACTTCTTTTCTTGCTTGATTCTTTCTGTTTCTTCCTTCTTAGCTTCTACAAACAGAGGGTGTCCAACCACCCTATGCTCATGCTATCATCCTCCACATCTTCACCATCATTCCCAAGAGAGTCTTCAATCAATTTAAACTCACTACCAATTGTGGATGGCATGGCAGTGATTGCATCATTTGCCCTTTGTAATGAAGCAGTTATATGCACTAGGTTCAGCATCCTCTCAGCATCCTCATTGCCCTGTCCAGCTAGAGTTTGATAAGCTGGAACAGGATGAGTATATGTCTCAGCATCCAAAGAGATAGAATCTATAACAGCTTGATATTCTTGCTGAAATAGTCTCTCTTTTTCTGCTTCACTGACATCCATTGACTCACTAGCAATGGTTTGCATCCTTATAACTCCTGTACCTGCATTTCTCTCATTTTCTCTCTTTTGTTGCATCAAGGGTTCCCCTTGGCTCACCACCCTCACACCCTCACCTTCACCTACTAAGGTAGAACTCCCCTCACTCACTTTTGCCAGACTTGAAGAAATAGTCTGCATGGTTTCTGTAACACCCCCAGATCCGGGGTCGGGGATCCGGGTCGTCACGGTCTTTCTTTCCACAATATCACTTCACTTAATTAATAATAATAACCTTATGCTGTGACCCCACACTAACACACACCACAACCCGTTATAGTCTCAGAGATGAAATTTAAATAAGTACAAGTCTTTGAATCCACAATTTAAAAGTTATTACAACCCAAAATGATTACTTGATAAATTTACAGTTAATTGCCATTATCTGCCACAAGTTATAATTATACATAATTTGATTCTCAAAAATAGAATGCCTGATCTACCAATAGATCTACCTCTGCAGCTATAGCAGCCACAACATCATCGGGAAGACGCGGGATGCTTCCCACGCGCTTGCGCTGGGTCTGCTGGAGTCTGGCCATCTTTCCTAACTGTTGTTGTGTGATGAAGAAATAAAGCAAGAGTGAGCCTTACAGCTCGCAAGATAATATATAGTGATAACAATAATATAAGTATCTAAATGGATACTTACTAGAATTCTTTATCATGAGTAAGGTAATTACTTACTGGATATAAGTTTTAAAACAAGGGATGAAGTTACCAAATACTTCACTATACTTATATCATTTATAAAGCTACTTGAACTACCACTGTTCAAAGTATAATAAAATTCACGAGGTCATCCCATAGATGAGACCACAAATAAAACTTGAAAATATTTGATCTTTGAAATATTTTGAAAAGAGATGAAGTTACGAGATACTTCATTCAATGGATACACCAATAAAAATGTTTGACCCTGTCAATGCTTCGGCAACCACCCATTAGTAGCCTTTCGATCGAAATGCTACGGGTAGTGTTGCAGAATTATCCAAATGGATGATGAACTCATTACGGGAGTTTACCGCGCCAGGAAGACCACTTACGATGATCAGTCGTAGTAGTACAACCCCACCATTTTCTACATGTAGAGGAGAACCTGTCGGATTTACTTGTCAACCGAACACTGAACTCCTAAGGAATGGACCGCCTTAGCGGAACTTCCAGGCCATTTGGGCCAATATAATAAGGCTGGGCCGGCGCTACTCGGCCACTTACGCCACTCCTAGTTCAGATGAAATCCATGACTCTGAAACGTAAAGCTTGTCCCCACTTTCCCCAAGTAGAAACTTGTTGATACGGCTCCACCAAGAAGTCGTATCTATTTGGAAAAGAGAACTCACCGATATTTCCCAGGCGATGCCTGTTAATGGATTAACTTGTTCCAAGAATTTTACTTCCCGAGTGTTGGGTAAGTAATCAATTCATTTATCAAAACAGCAACCTTGTTGCGAATATAAAACACACCACAGAGCCGGATCCCTCAGGTTTTGAGCGAGTATTTAAATCCCCTTCGAAAGGAGGATCTTAAAAAAAATGAGTTTTGGGATCCGCTCTAACTTTTAAAAAAATCATTTTGAAGACTCGCAAAACATTTTTAAGAATGTTTGGAGTGAAGCTGATTTAATGAAGTAAATCAGTCCCCAGAATATTTAGAAAATGTCTGAATATTATTATTTAAATAATATTCCCATAAAGAATAATCTTTATAAAATAATTGAAGTAGAAGTATTAAAACTTATACTTGAAATGAATAGCAAATAATCAAAGATATACTTATACGAAAGTAATATCTTTATTTGAATAATCAAAAGTAAGTTTGATTATCGACACCTTATTCTTTAATACAATAAAGAATATTATTAAGTAATAAGCGGAGTCATAATACCTCGAATGAATACTATAAATAATATTCATAAAATAAAGGAGTCATACATCCTCAAATGAATATCCAAGTAATATTCAATAATAATATAAACTGAGTCATAAGCCCTCGAATGAATATTTAAATAATATTCAAATAATAAAATAAACTGAGTCATAAGCCCTCGAATGAATACTCAAATTAATATTCAATTAAGTAAAATAAAGGTATCGAATAAACCTTATTCGATCCATAGTTTTAAAAACTATATCCATATATATATAAATATATATATATATATATAATATACTCGGGAACATCGACTCCCGGTTTAGAAATATGTTCACCTTTTATCCCCTATACTAAGGGTATACGCAACTACTTGCTTATTTCTAGCATAGGTATTATGCAACTATAAGCATTGAAATCAACAGATAGATAACCAGATTACGAAACAGACATGCATATATACCATATCAGCATGCTCCAATATATCGCAAAATTTGCTAATAACAATCATGCACTATCACAAGATAATGCATATACATATATTTACATCACAACAACAGTATATCGGGTAGAAAACTTGCCTGAGCGACTGGGGGTTACGAATGGCTCGGGACGAGTCTGGTAACCTATAAACAACAAGTAAGTTGGAATTAAACCAAAGTCACTTGTAAATCTATACTCTAACCAACTCAGACTCTAACGCTCGTTTTGCGCTTACTGATTCTCTTAAGTCACTCGAGTACCCTCGGCTCCACCATTTTTAATAATTTAACCTTTACGAGTTTTAAGGCGATTCCTTCGCGAGTGTCTTACCAACTGCCTAACACACTTACCATAAATGTTTCATGCATTAATTAACCCTTTTTGGTCTTTAACCTATATTTCAAAGTAAGGCGAGGGGAAAAGTTTCGTTCGCGAAACGCCGTTACTTGAAATGGTCGTTTCTCCTAAACCGTGCATCGGAATTGAACGAACTACATATCAAAACGAAGCTCGTAACATGAGCTATCTAAACATGGCAGTGGTCATAATCTAGCAGGGGGTTCTCGGGTCCTAATATTATGCACAAAAACAGTCCAAAGAAAATCGGACGTTACGACGACTATGTTTACGCGATTACCAATGTTTAAACTACTCCAATTAACCACCAACCAACTCATAACCATCAATACAACAAAACTTCACCTAAACCATACCATATCAGTCCATAATCTCCAAGGTTTTCAACTCAAACAACCACAATCAAGACCTATGAACTATAATCAAGCTTCAATTACCAAAAACACTTCCAAATCAAACCAAACTACTAATAATCACAATCCATGCTTCTCATTTCACAACATCAACCATTAAACTTACTAACAAATAAAGTAAAGGCTAGGGTTTGAAGTTTATACCTTCCTTGGGAGGTGTTAAGTTGCTAGGAAGCCTTAGGGAGCCTCCTACAAGCTTGATCTTTCCAAAGAAATCAAGAACACAAAGTTAGGCTTTGAAGTTTCTAAAAGTCCGATTTAAAGAACTGTAAAAATGAGGGTCTTACCATGATTATTTGGACGAGACTTGTGAACAAGAGTTGTAGGCCATCTCAATACCTTTCCAATGAGCTATATAACACAATATTTGAGTGAGAAATGAAGGAGATACAGCAGTTTTAGTGTTCTGGTTCTGTTTTGGCCGAGAGCATGAAGAACAATGCCTTGGTTTCTTTTTGATTTTGATGAAAAATGATTTGCTTGGCTTGGTTGGTTTGATTTTGTGTTTGTTTTAGTAAATTACCTAGTTGCCCTTGATTTTGTGTGGTTAAAAAGCCACCACATCTCCTTCCTTCCCATGTCATGCTTGTGTCATCCTCATGATGTCATCCTCCCCTCCTTGTCCTCTTCTCATTGGTTGGGTGACATCATCCTCTCTAATCCTTTTGATTAACTTCCTAATTGTTTGCCTAATGACCGCTGATCTGTTATACGGTTCGCTTAACTTTCGTTTTCGTTTATCGTTTGAAGGATCATACCCGGGATCTTATTACTTAGGTTCCCTTAACCTTTCTCAATATATTATATTCCTTTTATGATCCTCTCCTATAATCCTTTAATTTAAATCCTTTTTATCCTGTTACCTTTTTCTCAAATCTTTCCGTATCTAGTGTATTTCCGGGAAAAATCAAAGTGTTCAGAATTGGATTCTGACGATCTTTACATACACTTATATACCACATAGAGTACTAATAATATCCCATAAGATCAATAACAGAACCCCTACATAGCGTGGCATGAAAAGTTTTCTCATTCAGCAAAAACACTATTCATAAGGGTTTCAAAAATTTCCCAAAAATTGGGGTTATTACAGTCTCCCCTCCTTAAAAGGATTCCGTCCCGGAATCAGATAGAAATGAATAGGGATACTTTCTTAGTATTGCACTTTCTAACTCTCAAGTCAATTTTCCCACATTGTGGTTCTACCATCAAACTCTTACTAGTTTGATAACCCTTCTCCTAAGAACTCGTTCCTTTTCACTCTATAACCCTTCCTGGTTGCTCCATATAGGTTACGTCGGGTTGCATATCTATGCGCTCATATGCCCCTATTTATCTGGCATCTGAATTACACTTCCTTAACATTGATACGTGAAACACGTTACGACCTGCTACATGTTCGGGGTTAGGGCTAGCTCATATGCTAACTTCCCAAACGTCTCAATATATCCAAGGGTCCAACAAATTGTAGACTTAGCTTTCCTTTCTTTCCGAACCTTATCAATCCTTTCCAAGGGATACCTATAACATTACTAGGTCCCCTATTTCATACTCTTTATCCTTTCGTGTCAAATCAACATACTTATCATGTCCATCTTGGGCTACTACCAGCCGTCCTCTGATTAAAATCTATTATATCCTTGATCCTTTGGACTACTGCGGGTCCGAACATCTTGCGCTCTACAACTTCATCCTAACATAAGGGAGATCGACATTGTCTTCCCTCAAGGATCTCATAAGGCGATATCTCAATACTGACATGTGATCTATTATCGTAAGAAAACTCAATCCGTGTTAAGTGATCATTCCAAATTCTTTCAAGTCTATCGCATGGAATTTTATCAGAGCTTTTAGCACTATAGCTTTGGCGTCTCAATACCCATTCTTTTCCAGTTCGTAATCGCTACTACCTTCCGTTCCTAATATTATACTGGTTATACTTTTGCTCGTTAGCGTTCTATAACCTTTTAATAACCACGTCAACCTTAGTATCACGAATGTGTTTCCATCCCGAATACTATCACAATTTTATTACTCCTTTTTCAGTTGTTTCTATTTTCCAAAATTTGATCAATCAAATAGAAGTAAAGGAATGTGTTGAGAGATCACTATGATCATGAACACTTGTTATATCGCATAGTTAGTACAGAAGGTGGCCAGCCTTTAGTACTTGACAAGCAATTAAACAATAGCTGGTATCCTACTAGGCTTCTATCACACAGATAGATAGTCATTCGGCAATACCTCCCCTTTCTGGAAGGGTTGTTCTTCTCAGCTTACATGAAATGAAAAGAAGAGAAAAGAACGAATTGAAGAGAATTGTATATATGAAAAAAATATACTGCCACAAAATATCTGGCTTGGAACCTACCTCTGAACTATAGAGGTTTGTCATAGGAGAACAAATCATATACGTATATAAATCAACATTAAGCATTATAGCCTCGTATTTCCCATGCCTAAATATTTTCGCTATCCCGTCCATCATTCTATGGACCCACACTCTTCCTCGAGCTTATACACAATCACCTTTGAAACTCCCTCGATATCGAAAATCGAATCTGGGATCTCATTCTATACATCATCGTTACTAGAATTATATGCTTGCACCGCAACCTTCCTCGTATAATAATACGACTCTCTATTGATAAGAAAGAATAAATATACAATAGGTAGATACTCTACTTAATTAGTCTATCAATGATAACTTATACACTACCACGACCCGATTAGTGGTACTCAATCTCAATCACCCATTCCAATACAACTCTCACGGTTGTAATCAGCTCATTACTCGCAGAATCATTGCTGCCTTACTATGGTCCACCACTGACCTACTGTCGTCATTCACTTTTCCATAAAATCTTAATATATAACCATACGGAGTCCATACATGTCATATCAAATCATTCTAAGGAGGTAACATACTCACCATTCCTGATCCATGAAGAACACTCCTGATCCTGACATACATACATGACATGAAGCAGATAAAATTGCAGAAGAGTTTCGCTCAAAGCAACGATAGCAGGTTAATACCATTCGTAATCATATGCCTTCAATAGAAGACTTAACTCAAAGGTTTGTTTAGTCCTTTTTGAAACATGGTCCTGGCTTATCTCAAGATAGGACCTTCTAAGATAGATAGCCCGCTCATGGCGATTACACGAATTAAACCTTTACCAACTACTATTACGGCTGGGTATTGCACAGTCATCAGAAGGAATGTCAATCTTCCAAACCATAATACAACCTTCACAGTTTTAACCATCATCACTGTATTCTTTTGGCACAAGCGCCTATAATTATCCTCTTACCTTTAAAGTGTCGGCCACCTCTTTGGCCTTTCCTGATAGTAAAATTTCCTTACAGTCAATGTCACTTTAACCATCTCCAAATAAATTTTCTACCTTATTTCAATAACAGCTTATGTGAAAATGCTTTCCTTAAAATCTGATGAGTAAAAAAAAAAAATCACCATTTTTCCATAAGTTATTGCCTCAGTCTTTAGAGGTTAATCACTGTCATGACTGACTCTCAATCATAATTAGAACATCTTTTATCTTAAATCCTAATTGCCCTGAATAATTTCGACCATTACTGGTTTGATCCATACTTTCTCGTGGTTTAACACGTGCCCCACTTGGCAACATTATAATTACGTCATATTTCCTTTATCAACATTTCTATTCTTGAAAATTTTGAATATTACCTTTCTCCTTGTAAAACCTCTAAGGTTATCCTTCAATCGTTCCTCCTGTATTCCCTAGATACAGGGCATATTAAAATACCATTTACTATTACTAGAACCATTGTCTATATACTTCTGAAAAATTTCTCCACTGATTCTTAAAGGTTGTTGCTACATTAACCCTTTCCAAATCATACTGTCAAAACTCATACTGTCCCTATTAAGGGTGAAATTCCAACCTTTATGCATTCCCCTAGGATTCATTTTAAGTTACCGATGTTCTATCCTTAATTCCACCTTTAAAAGGTACCTGCATCCTTCCATGGATAAATCAAGTCATATATCCCTGATAAGGGTGTCTTATTCAATCATTCCCACCTCGATAGTCTATACCTAACTTCATAATAGCATCCTTATTCAAATTGAGGTCAATCCATATGGCCTCCAAAAGATAACAATGGTCATCCACTTTTCTTTCTTGATTTGGTAATGATAACATGGATGTTCTGGAAGATATTGGTCATGTTCAACGTGAACTTCTTCTTAATAATTCCTTATTTACTTTTGTTGTTTATCTCAACAGTCATCTCAATGTTGGGATATCTTTCATATCTGGCATCTCCCTTTCTGGGTATCATGCCACCGGTCTTACACTTTACCTTCTTGAAGGTCACTTCCTTCACCCAATTTTCTTAATTTCTTACTTTCTTGTCTCCTCAGTCTATCCGCGTCTCATTATTTATCCTTCGAATTATCTCAAGGTTTCCTCGAATCTTCCCAACTTACAGGGGATAAAATATATGTATCTCTTATACCTTCAACCATCAATTTAACTCATGGTGAATCACTCTCATCCGGACGATTACCTACTTTTCTATTTCTATTTCTACGAGTCTTTAGGGTTTCCTCATACCCAACTCCCATATCATTCCTCAAACTCTCTTGCCTTTATATTCCTTTCTCTTATCATTATTTCATGAACCAACACAACATAAGCATTGATTTCAAACATCCCGTCATTCTGGATTCGTGTCTTCAGAACGAATCTTGATAACTTTTACAACTTAGATTCATAATTCATCATACTCGTCTGCCTTTGTTCTGGCTCTTAAGCTTTTACACTATCTCCATAACCTTGGGAAGTACTTTCCTGAAAACAATTGACTGAACTTAAATCAGTTTATTATAATCTCTTGCTCCGTGCCTTCCTTGGCCTTTCACCAGCGGGTGGTCTCTCTCTTAGGAGGGTAAGTGACAAAACAGTCTTTTGTGGTTCGTCAATCATTTAGAATCTCAAATGATTCATCTATTTCCTTTAGCCAGGCTCTTGCCTCGACTGGGTCAGCTTGTTCCTTGGAACTCTGAGAGATTAGCGACTTAAAGGTCATGAAAGAATTTCCCACCGCACTGTCTCCTCAGGGTGGTGGTTGGGGATAATAGTCTAAGTTCTGTCTAGACAGGTCCATGAATTGCCGTATAGGAGTACCGTCTCGGGTCTCCTTTCCTTACTCGACTTTCTGTTTCCTTAGTATGAAATGTTTCATCCTACTCCCCATAATTGGGGTCATCTTTTAATTTAAAATCCTCATTTTCCACTCCATTAAGTCATGGGTTCCTTCTATCTTGATGGCGACCTCCCTGAATATCACGTTCAGGGTTTGCTCTAGATCTTATTCCTCAAACTATGGCTCTCATCTAAGTTCTCATCCTTACGCTCTTGAACTTTCGGAACCCAAATTCTATAGGAATACCTCATTATTCCCTTATCATCTTTCTCGATATTAACCTCTTATCTATTTGTTGGCTCTCTGCCTTTATTCATAACTTTTTCTGGCACAATATGATCTTTTCCAATAATTCGGGCTGTATTGCAATCTCAAACAGCTTTTCGGTACCGGCTCCGGTTACCTTCACTACTATTTCCATTTTCTCAAAATCTCTTATAAACTCTCCAAAAGACATTATCATCTTGAGTCTCTCCTTTTTACTAAGGGCATCAGCCACCACATTGGTTTTCCCCGAATGATAAAGAATCTCCCAATCATTATTCCTGATTAGCTCTAACTGCCTCCTCTGGCATATGTTGAGCTCTTTCTACGTAAAAATGTACTAGAGCTCCTATGGTTTATGAATCTCACACTTCTCTCCATACAAGTAGTGCCTCAAATCTTTAGGGCAAAACTATTGCCACGAGCCCAAGCTCATGGGTGGGGATATCGAATTTCAAATTCCCTTAATTGTCTTGACGCAGACGCGATTATCTTGCTGTGCTATATAAGAAGCACCCTAATTCCTTATGCGAAGCGTCACTTACAAATCACAAAATCTCCTTTTTCCCTCCGGCAACGCCAACATAGGGGCTGTCACCAACCTTTGCTTCAGTTCTTAAAAGCTGTTCTCGCATTTCTCTGCCTATTCGAACTTCTCAGTCTTATGAGTAAGCCACGTTAAAGGGGCTACTGTCTTTACAAACTTGAACGAACCTCAGGTAGTGACCGACCAATCCTACCTCTGGTAGTCGACCTAACCATGGTCATCAATTCATCAGTGGTCCTTTATTCATTCTTGTCAGGATCCTCCTTGGGATCCTCCTCAACAACTATCCCTTCTAGGACAACCTCCTCAACCGCTACATCCTCAATATCAACATCATTCGGTCATGCATTAGGACACTCTATCGGATCCACAATCCGATCTCCAATTAGTAATAAACATCATCGCGCTGTTGCTCCTCAACCTCAGGGTTCGGAGTCCCGCTACCATATACGATAACGAACTACGCTTCTATCACGATATTTATAAGGGTTCCCATAAGGGTTTTAACTGTCAGTGCTACGTTAGGTAGCCCGACTATGAACTTGGCAAGAGTTCTTATTATCTTAGTTAACTTATTATCTTAACGTCCCATCATCTCTGAGGTTTATAACGCTTGGCTCTGATACCACTTCTGTAACACCCCCAGATCCGGGGTCGGGGATCCGGGTCGTCACGGTCTTTCTTTCCACAATATCACTTCACTTAATTAATAATAATAACCTTATGCTGTGACCCCACACTAACACACACCACAACCCGTTATAGTCTCAGAGATGAAATTTAAATAAGTACAAGTCTTTGAATCCACAATTTAAAAGTTATTACAACCCAAAATGATTACTTGATAAATTTACAGTTAATTGCCATTATCTGCCACAAGTTATAATTATACATAATTTGATTCTCAAAAATAGAATGCCTGATCTACCAATAGATCTACCTCTGCAGCTATAGCAGCCACAACATCATCGGGAAGACGCGGGATGCTTCCCACGCGCTTGCGCTGGGTCTGCTGGAGTCTGGCCATCTTTCCTAACTGTTGTTGTGTGATGAAGAAATAAAGCAAGAGTGAGCCTTACAGCTCGCAAGATAATATATAGTGATAACAATAATATAAGTATCTAAATGGATACTTACTAGAATTCTTTATCATGAGTAAGGTAATTACTTACTGGATATAAGTTTTAAAACAAGGGATGAAGTTACCAAATACTTCACTATACTTATATCATTTATAAAGCTACTTGAACTACCACTGTTCAAAGTATAATAAAATTCACGAGGTCATCCCATAGATGAGACCACAAATAAAACTTGAAAATATTTGATCTTTGAAATATTTTGAAAAGAGATGAAGTTACGAGATACTTCATTCAATGGATACACCAATAAAAATGTTTGACCCTGTCAATGCTTCGGCAACCACCCATTAGTAGCCTTTCGATCGAAATGCTACGGGTAGTGTTGCAGAATTATCCAAATGGATGATGAACTCATTACGGGAGTTTACCGCGCCAGGAAGACCACTTACGATGATCAGTCGTAGTAGTACAACCCCACCATTTTCTACATGTAGAGGAGAACCTGTCGGATTTACTTGTCAACCGAACACTGAACTCCTAAGGAATGGACCGCCTTAGCGGAACTTCCAGGCCATTTGGGCCAATATAATAAGGCTGGGCCGGCGCTACTCGGCCACTTACGCCACTCCTAGTTCAGATGAAATCCATGACTCTGAAACGTAAAGCTTGTCCCCACTTTCCCCAAGTAGAAACTTGTTGATACGGCTCCACCAAGAAGTCGTATCTATTTGGAAAAGAGAACTCACCGATATTTCCCAGGCGATGCCTGTTAATGGATTAACTTGTTCCAAGAATTTTACTTCCCGAGTGTTGGGTAAGTAATCAATTCATTTATCAAAACAGCAACCTTGTTGCGAATATAAAACACACCACAGAGCCGGATCCCTCAGGTTTTGAGCGAGTATTTAAATCCCCTTCGAAAGGAGGATCTTAAAAAAAATGAGTTTTGGGATCCGCTCTAACTTTTAAAAAAATCATTTTGAAGACTCGCAAAACATTTTTAAGAATGTTTGGAGTGAAGCTGATTTAATGAAGTAAATCAGTCCCCAGAATATTTAGAAAATGTCTGAATATTATTATTTAAATAATATTCCCATAAAGAATAATCTTTATAAAATAATTGAAGTAGAAGTATTAAAACTTATACTTGAAATGAATAGCAAATAATCAAAGATATACTTATACGAAAGTAATATCTTTATTTGAATAATCAAAAGTAAGTTTGATTATCGACACCTTATTCTTTAATACAATAAAGAATATTATTAAGTAATAAGCGGAGTCATAATACCTCGAATGAATACTATAAATAATATTCATAAAATAAAGGAGTCATACATCCTCAAATGAATATCCAAGTAATATTCAATAATAATATAAACTGAGTCATAAGCCCTCGAATGAATATTTAAATAATATTCAAATAATAAAATAAACTGAGTCATAAGCCCTCGAATGAATACTCAAATTAATATTCAATTAAGTAAAATAAAGGTATCGAATAAACCTTATTCGATCCATAGTTTTAAAAAATATATCCATATATATATAAATATATATATATATATATAATATACTCGGGAACATCGACTCCCGGTTTAGAAATATGTTCACCTTTTATCCCCTATACTAAGGGTATACGCAACTACTTGCTTATTTCTAGCATAGGTATTATGCAACTATAAGCATTGAAATCAACAGATAGATAACCAGATTACGAAACAGACATGCATATATACCATATCAGCATGCTCCAATATATCGCAAAATTTGCTAATAACAATCATGCACTATCACAAGATAATGCATATACATATATTTACATCACAACAACAGTATATCGGGTAGAAAACTTGCCTGAGCGACTGGGGGTTACGAATGGCTCGGGACGAGTCTGGTAACCTATAAACAACAAGTAAGTTGGAATTAAACCAAAGTCACTTGTAAATCTATACTCTAACCAACTCAGACTCTAACGCTCGTTTTGCGCTTACTGATTCTCTTAAGTCACTCGAGTACCCTCGGCTCCACCATTTTTAATAATTTAACCTTTACGAGTTTTAAGGCGATTCCTTCGCGAGTGTCTTACCAACTGCCTAACACACTTACCATAAATGTTTCATGCATTAATTAACCCTTTTTGGTCTTTAACCTATATTTCAAAGTAAGGCGAGGGGAAAAGTTTCGTTCGCGAAACGCCGTTACTTGAAATGGTCGTTTCTCCTAAACCGTGCATCGGAATTGAACGAACTACATATCAAAACGAAGCTCGTAACATGAGCTATCTAAACATGGCAGTGGTCATAATCTAGCAGGGGGTTCTCGGGTCCTAATATTATGCACAAAAACAGTCCAAAGAAAATCGGACGTTACGACGACTATGTTTACGCGATTACCAATGTTTAAACTACTCCAATTAACCACCAACCAACTCATAACCATCAATACAACAAAACTTCACCTAAACCATACCATATCAGTCCATAATCTCCAAGGTTTTCAACTCAAACAACCACAATCAAGACCTATGAACTATAATCAAGCTTCAATTACCAAAAACACTTCCAAATCAAACCAAACTACTAATAATCACAATCCATGCTTCTCATTTCACAACATCAACCATTAAACTTACTAACAAATAAAGTAAAGGCTAGGGTTTGAAGTTTATACCTTCCTTGGGAGGTGTTAAGTTGCTAGGAAGCCTTAGGGAGCCTCCTACAAGCTTGATCTTTCCAAAGAAATCAAGAACACAAAGTTAGGCTTTGAAGTTTCTAAAAGTCCGATTTAAAGAACTGTAAAAATGAGGGTCTTACCATGATTATTTGGACGAGACTTGTGAACAAGAGTTGTAGGCCATCTCAATACCTTTCCAATGAGCTATATAACACAATATTTGAGTGAGAAATGAAGGAGATACAGCAGTTTTAGTGTTCTGGTTCTGTTTTGGCCGAGAGCATGAAGAACAATGCCTTGGTTTCTTTTTGATTTTGATGAAAAATGATTTGCTTGGCTTGGTTGGTTTGATTTTTGTGTTTGTTTTAGTAAATTACCTAGTTGCCCTTGATTTTGTGTGGTTAAAAAGCCACCACATCTCCTTCCTTCCCATGTCATGCTTGTGTCATCCTCATGATGTCATCCTCCCCTCCTTGTCCTCTTCTCATTGGTTGGGTGACATCATCCTCTCTAATCCTTTTGATTAACTTCCTAATTGTTTGCCTAATGACCGCTGATCTGTTATACGGTTCGCTTAACTTTCGTTTTCGTTTATCGTTTGAAGGATCATACCCGGGATCTTATTACTTAGGTTCCCTTAACCTTTCTCAATATATTATATTCCTTTTATGATCCTCTCCTATAATCCTTTAATTTAAATCCTTTTTATCCTGTTACCTTTTTCTCAAATCTTTCCGTATCTAGTGTATTTCCGGGAAAAATCAAAGTGTTCAGAATTGGATTCTGACGATCTTTACATACACTTATATACCACATAGAGTACTAATAATATCCCATAAGATCAATAACAGAACCCCTACATAGCGTGGCATGAAAAGTTTTCTCATTCAGCAAAAACACTATTCATAAGGGTTTCAAAAATTTCCCAAAAATTGGGGTTATTACAGTTTCACTCCTTTCCTCTCCTTTTCTTGGGAGCAACCCAGCCTCTCACTCATTTCACTCCCTGCCCTCAGTCCTAAAAGTGATTGTGCTACTACTACTTCATCTGCACTTGTGACAATTGTTGCGATTTGAATTGGTGCAGTGACTGTCAACGGATGATAAACATCCGTCGAAGCAGTAGTTATAAGTGTCAATGGATAACTGCTGTTAAGAATATTCCGTCGAAGGACAATCACTTGTCAACGGATAAACAATATCCGTTGAGATAGAAGAAATGAATGAGTTTGGAGTTGAGATTACTGTTGCATCTGTGGTGATTGATTTAAGGTTTTGCATAGATGTTTCATTAGACTCAGAAAGAAATGGCAAGTGAGCCAAAAAATCATCTAAAAGATGATGTTCACTTGCTTGGATTTTTGGCTTCTCCAATAGAATTGAAGATGGAGAATTTGGAAGTGATGTATGAATCATGTCTACATCCAGTGAGTGTGTGGGTGAATTTGGTGTTTCAGGTGCTTCTAGTATTAATGATTTTGGCTGTGACTCTACATTTATTGGAGCCACATCAAGCTGAATTTGAGATGATGCAGTGACTGAGTCTTTAGCTCCAATTTGCACTGTGTGTGTTCCCTGTGCATCCCCAAGGGTTTTAGATCTCTTCTTTCTGGCATAAGTTTGAGGTGAACTTGTGTCCCTTACCCTCTTGGCCTGTACTCCTGGTTGGGATCTTGTTTCAATAGTAACATCCTTTTGGGAGGATGAAACTAGAGTTGTGCTAATTTCCTTATTAACACCCACAGCTTGTTGGGAAACTGTGGTGTGGCTAGGCTTGGGTACACTTTCCTCACCAACCTTATCCTTAGGGTTTCTTTGATTTTCACCCTGTCCCTCACCCAACTCACTCTCCTTCACACTCCCCTCTTGGTGATTGGTAGTTTTTGCAACTGGTTTCTTTTAAGAGAAACTAGAGGGGGCTTTCTTGGTTTTTGATTTTGAAATTTTTGGTTTAATGGCTTGGGTAGGCATCTGTTTGGTCATATTCATAGATGCCATTGCCACTGTTGAAGGCAAATGTAATAACCCCAATTTTTGGAAAATTTTGAAACCCTTATGAATAGTGATTTTGCAGATTATGCTGAATGAGAAAACTTTTCATGCCACACTATGTAGGGGTTCTGTTATTGATCTTTTGGGATATTATTAGTACTCTATGTGGTATATAAGTGTATGTAAAGATCGTCAGAATCCAATTCCGAACACTTTGATTTTTTCCCCGGAAATCCACTAGATACGGAAAGAATTGAGTATAAGGTAACATGATAAAAAGGGTTTAAATTAAAGGATTATAAGAGAGGATCATAAAAGGATTATAATGTATTAAGAAAGGTTAAGGAAACCCAAGTAATAAGATCCCGGGTATGATCCCTCAAACGATAAACGAAAACGAAGGTTAAGCGAACCGTATAACAGATCAGCGGTCATTAGGCAAACAATTAGAAGCTAATCAAAGAGATTAGAGGGGATGATGTCATCCAACCAATAGGAAGAGGACAAAGGAGGGAGGGTGACATCACTTGATGATGTAAGCATGGCATGGGGGAGTGGAAGTGTGGTTGAATGATAACCACACAAAGTCAAGGTTAATTAGGTAATTAACCTAAAACAAATCAAAATTCAACCAATCAAGCCAAACATTTCATTTTTCACCAAACAAATCACAAAACACTTATTTTCTTCATCTTGCTCTCGACCCCTTTTCTTAAAAAATGAAGATCCAAGCTCCACCACTTACTATTTGGCAAGGTATTTATCTAAGCTTTCCCATGGATAGTTACATACTTCCTATAAGTTTAAGCTTCTAATTCCAAGCCAATCTTTTTTTATAAATCAAGGAAGAAGATGGTGAATAGTCCTTCTTGAAATTAATTTTTGTGTTCTTGATTTCTTTGAAAGATCAAGCTTGTAGGAGGTTAGATTAAGGCTTCCATGGGCATTCCAAGGATCTTTCATGGATTAAAAGCTTCAAGGAAGGTATAACTCTTCATGATCTTAGTTTTAGGTTTTGTTGTTTAGATTTCCTAATGTTTAGATGATGGGTTAGTGTAATGGGTGTGTAATCATGTTTAAAGCTTGTTATGAGTAGTTTGGTTGGTGAGAGGCATGATTATTGTGTGTTTAGAGATTGGTTGATTTTGTGATATTTTTGGAGTTGGAAATCTTGGTTATTAGTCAATGAACTTAAGTAAACTCTTAATTCATAATTGAGAAATAAGTATGAATTGGTAATATTGATTTGTTGGGGCTGTTGTAGTATGGTATGGATAGAGTTTTGATTGGGTTGTGAATTGGAATTGATTGGTGGTTGAATTGGAATGGTATAAATTTAGGAAATCGCGTAAACATAGCCGTCGTAATGTCCGATTTACTTTAGATTGCTTTTGTTCATAACATTAGGACCCGAGAACTCCCTGCCAGGTTTTGACCATTGCCATTATTAGATAGTTCATGTTACGAGCTTCGTTTTGATATGTAGTTCGTTTGATTCCGATGTACGGTTTAGGAGAAACAGGCCGTTTTAAGTAACGACGTTTCGCGAACGAACTATTACCCCTCGCCTTACTTTGAAACCTTGGTAAATGACCTTAAATGACTAATTGGGATAAGAAACATTTATGTAAGGTGTAATAGGCAGTTGGTAAGACATTTGCGAATGAATCGCCTTAAAACTCGTAATGGTTAATTTATTAAAAATGGTGGAGCCGAGGGTACTCGAGCGACTTAAGTAAATCGTTAAGCGCGAAAGCGAACGTTAGGACTCTAAATGGTTAAAGTCTAGTTTCTTAAGCGACCGGGGTTTAATTCCGACTTATGTTGTTGTTCATAGGTTATCGGACCCACTCTAAGCTTAAGCCTATCCGGGAGCACTCAGGCAAGTTTTCTATCCGTTATACTGTTGTTGTGATGTATATATGTATATGCATTATCTTGTGATAGATGCATGTTGGTTAATTAGCAAATTTTGCGATATATTGAAGCATGCTGATATGGTATATATATGCATGCCTGTTTCGTATTCTTGCCATATATATCTGTTGGTTCAGTTGATAATACCTATGCTAGAGAATAGCGGTAATTTGCATATACCCTTAGTATAGGGACCCAAAGGTGAAAACATTTTCTAAAACCGGGAGTCGAGGATCCCGAGTAGATTATATATATATATTTATATATATATATGGTTATAGTTTTCAAAACTATTAATCAAATAAGGTTTATTCGATAACTTTATATTATTTAATGAATATTATTTCGAATATTCATTCGAGGGCTTATGACTCGGCTTATTTATTTATTGAATATTATTTCGAATATTTATTCGAGGGCTTATGACTCAGCTTATTTATTTATTGAATATTATTTCGAATATTCATTCGAGGGCTTATGACTCAGCTTATTTATTTATTGAATATTATTTCGAATATTTATTCGAGGGCTTATGACTCGGCTATATTCATTCGAGGGCTTATGACTCAGCTTATTTATTTATTGAATATTATTTCGAATATTCATTCGAGGGCTTATGACTCGGCTTATTTATTTATTGAATATTATTTCGAATATTCATTCAAGGGCTTATGACTCAGCTTATTTATTTATTGAATATTATTTCGAATATTCATTCGAGGGCTTATGACTCGGCTTATTTATTTATTGAATATTATTTCGAATATTCATTCGAGGGCTTATGACTCAGCTTATTTATTTATTGAATATTATTTCGAATATTCATTCGAGGGCTTATGACTCGGCTTATTTATTTATTGAATATTATTTGAATATTCCTTTGAGGATCTATGACTCCGATTATTTGCTGAGATATATTCTTTATTTTATTAAAGAATAAGGTGTCGATAATCAAACTCACTTTTGATTATTCAAATAAAGATAGTAGTTTCATATAGGTATATCTTTGGTTATTTAATATTCATTTCAAGTATAAGTTTTAAAACTTCTACTTCAATTATTTTTATAAAGATTATTCTTTATGAGAATATTATTTAAATAATAATATTCAGATATTTTCTAATATATTGGGACTGATTTATTTAGTTAAATCAGCATCACTTCAAACATTCTTAAAAATGTTTTGCGAGTCTTCAAAATGATTTTTAAAAGTTAGAGCTGATCCCAAAACTCATTTTTATATTAAGATCCTCCTTTCGAAGGGGATTTAAATACTCGCTCAAAACCTGAGGGATCCGGCTCTGTGGTGTGTTTTATATTCGCAACAAGGTTGCTGTTTTGATAAATGAATTGATTACTTACCTAACACTCGGGAAGTAAAATTCTTAGGAACAAGTTAATCCATTAACAGGCATCGCCTGGGAAATATCGGTGAGTTCTCCTTTCCAACTAGATACGACTTCTTGGTGGAGCCGTATCAATAAGTTTCTACTTGGGGAAAGGGGGAACGAGCTTTATGTTTCAGAGTCATGGATTTCATCTGAACTAGTAGTGGCGTAAGTGGTCGAGTGGCGTCGGACCAGCCTTATTATATTGGTCCAAATGGCCTGCAAGTTCCGCTAAGGCGGTCCATTCCTTAGGAGTTCAGTGTTCGGTTGACAAGTAAATCCGACAGGTTCTCCTCTACATGTAGAAAATGGTGGGGTTGCACTACTACGACTGATCATCGTAAGTGGTCTTCCTGGCGCGGCAAACTCCCGTAATGAGTTCATCATCCAATTGGATATTTCTGCAACACTACCCAGAGCACTTCGATAGAAAGGCTACGGTTGGGCGATTGTTGAGTGTTGGCAGGGTCAAGTTTTCAAAATGATGTTTGCATCAAATGAAGTATCTCGTAACTTCATTTTATTTTGATGATATTTTAAAGATTTAATCTATTCAAATCTGGTCTTGTAGTCTCATCTATGTGATGAACTTTTGAAACTAATTATAACTTGAACGGTGGTAGCTCAAGTAGTATTTGGAAAAGATATAAGTATATTGGAGTATCTTGTAACTTCATCTTTTAAACTTATATCTAGTAAATGATTATCTTATGCATGACAAAGATTTTCAGAAAAACGTTAAGACAAGGTTAGATATATGAGATCACCTTGCAACGATATTTTTATACAGTTATAAACTGGAACTCTGTGTATATTATGCATGGAAGAGGACTTCCAATATTTTGAAAAGTATATATGTATATATATATATATATATACTGAATGTTTTGCGACTTCATCGCATTAAGATATCAACTTGGTTCATTTTTTTTGACCAAGACTTTCATGAGTACTATGAGAAGGCTCATATATTGTTAATCATTATACATATTATTTTGGTGGGCTTGATGCTCACCCTTGCTTTCTTCTTTCATCACACAACATCAGATAGACAAGATAAACAGGACCAAGCTCCCAATTCGCGAGCGGATAGGAAACGTTCTGCAGTTTCCTATAGGCGTTGATGTCGCTGTAGCTGAGGTAGGAGCTACCAATAGGCTAGGCTTTCAACTTTTGATGTACCAGATTTATGTATATTTATGAATTGTAATAATGGCAAAGAAATGTAAATTTATTCAGAAAACCCTTTTTAGGTGTGTTGGCATATTGGTGGAATAAAACGACTTGTGATTATTTTTGGATATTCATCTCTGAGACTATAACTTGTGGTATGTGTGTTTATTAGTGGGGTCACAGTATAGAGTAGTTGATTATTTATTAAGATTGGGTGTTATTAAGGGAAATGGAACTCGTGACAACCCGGATCCCCGACCCCGGATTTGGGGGTGTTACAGCAAAGAAATAAGTTGAGAAGTAGTGGAGACAGAAGTGTTTACCTAACTTACTTGAGGCTGTTCCATGATATGTATGTATACAAGTGGAACATCTTTGTGATGTTTTGACCTGTTAAGATCATCAATAACCCTTCTCTCTTGGACCCAACAATCTTGCTTGTTTGTTGGGTTCTCAATGATGAGGTTCTCAGAAACAAAATTAGCTAACATCATTAAAAATCTAGCATAATAGATATTCTTAGACCTCTTCTTAATATCTCCCAATTTACTCCTTATCTCAAACATGACAGAAGTGCTAAAGTTAAAGTACTTGTCACTAAGAAGCATATAAAGCATGTTAACTAGTGAGTAAGATACATCATCAATATTACTGACTTTACCAGAAAATACTTTGATAAAAGAGTCACACAAGAAACTCCATTCTTTTCTAAGGCCTAATTTTCTAACTTCACCTAACTTGGTGGCAGTTAGAGTATAACCCATAGATACTAGCATGTTACTCACGTCATTGTCTGTGTGTGGAGCAAGTGTGTAACGACCGAGAATTTTGTGTCGTAATTAAGAAAGTAAAGTATGTGTTATGTGATGAGATTATGTAATTAAGTGGTGATTATTTGTCTTATCTGTATACTAGAGTTAAGGAGCGTGGATAAAAACGTTCCATTTTAAAGAGTCAGCTTAGAAGTCGAGCTGTGGTTTCGGGCTGTCAGGTAGAACGGAACCCGTCCTAGTATGAAAATTAAATAATATAAAATGTGAATTATATGAGAAGTGAATGAATAAAGTATTTTGTCTTAAGAAACGTGTTGATTGGCAAAGATAATGAGAAGCGTAATCGAAATGCTGAGCGTCGGGCCGTCAGGCTGATCGTGACCCGGTACGCGTAAAAGAGGATAAAGATTTAAGAGTGATATATTCTATGATCAGACCTGAGTCGTTATGTGACTATATGCGTGTGATTGCTTGACTGTGTGCATGATTATATGTTCTGTGTCAATTTTTGTGAATTTTAAAGGAATTATGTGATTTAAGTAAAGGTTTAATTAACCTTCGTGCATTTTTATAAAATCATCTGAGATGGATAAAAACATGGGAATTGTTCTGTTATCTTCATAGAGGTCCTAGAGACTTTTTAAAAATAATAAATGAATTTAATTGTTGGACCTTGCATTTTTAAATCGATTTTATGTGGAAAAGGTATTTATTAAAGCGAGTTTGCGAAATTCATATAAAATCAACCGCTCGCTCAAATTCTTATTATGAGTAATGGATAAAAAGATAATTTCGAGGCCTACACGTTAAAAATGTCATTTTCAATAATTCCTGACTTTCCGAGAGAGAAATATTTTTATTTTGAATTTCATTGCAATTAAGTAAAAAGAGAAATAAAATGCAAATTAAAAAGGGGGTTAGTAGATTACTATTTTACCCTTATTTGGTGGAGTATAAAACACTCCTTCCCCCCCCCCCATTTTCTTCTTCTTGCCGTGCACTCACTCTCTTTCTCTCCTCTTTTTCTTTCACTCTCTCTCTCTCTCTCACTCGAACAACTCTCTCTCGGCTCTCTCATCAATTTCTCTCGGTATCCTTCCTTTTTCCTTGATCAAACTCATCAATCATCCCTAATTCTTCATGATAAACACTTATGTGTAGGTAGAAGTATGTTCATGTGTTTATTGGTGCTTGCATGCCGAATTGTGTGTGTTTTGGGTTCGGTTTCAAGCCAAGAACCGAGGGCTTGCTTGATTAGTTCATGTTCTGTGATTAACGTGCTGAAATTAGATTGTATGTGGTGTTGTTGCATTGGTTTTGGTTAATAAATCGGGGGCTCATGGTTGGACACCCTCGAATGAGGGCACCACCGAGATGCCACCGCCACCGGTGATGAACTCCGGTGAACCGGTGGTGAGCTATGATGTTAAAAAAAATGAGCTCTAGAACCTTAAGATCAATTCTTTATGTTTGCATGTGGTGTTTTGATTGAAAAAGGCCGAATGGCCATTATAATTTTAAAGAAATCAAGTTGATTGTGGTTAATTGCATGATTTAATGAATTGATGTTAAGAAATAGGATGATTTGTGATTCAAGGAGTAAGAATATCAAGTTGCATGTTTTGTTTTTGAAAAAGGCCGAATTGACTTAATCTTTAAAGTTGTTTGATTTGAGTAAACTTGTTTAAAGTAATAATGGATTGTTATTAGCTTGAAAAGGAATGAAATTATTGATGCATGCTAAGTTAGGTTCGAATTTTTATGTTAATAAGAAAGGAAATTGATTTTTTGTGAGATAATCTTGGTAAACACTAAGTATGAATAGCCTAAAAATGATTGCATGTTAGTCTTAAAAAGGATCAAGATGTGCATGTCCTTGTTTGGTTCTTGGATTGTGAATTTTGAATTTTTCCCGAATAGAAAAAGGGTTTAGAAGAGATTGATTTGTGATTAAGTGAATGCATGCATGTTGATTGAATAATTTGATTAAAGTTGAGTCATTAGGTGATGTTTGGCTTTGTGCTTCGGAAATCTTGATGAAAATGAGTTAAATGACTAAGTTAAGGTTTAAAACATGTTGAAAATGTGATATAAGACTTTGTATGTCATGATTGATCTTTGCATGTGTGTTTTCTTGATAAACCCGAATGGGTCTTAGGCTTAAAAAGAGAATTGAGTTGATTTTTTCTAAAAAATCTTAGTGACTAATGAGAACTTGCTTGCATGACCATGATTGAGTGGTGTTTATGTTCGAAATTTGTTAATAAAGAAAATGGTGCTAGTTTAAATGTTGGATCATGCTAGAACTAAAGTTGTATGGTGTGATTTTTGAGAAATTTGATTGTATATGTATAATTATGGTTCGGATTTTTATGATTAAAAGAGAGGAGAGTGGTTCTTTAAAGGTTGTTGAATGAGATACGTGTTTATGTGAATTAAAGTGAGTATTTGATTGATTTTATGGTGGGTATTTGCAATAAGGCCGAATAGGCCATAAGAAATAAAGGTCAAAACTTGATTTTGGTAATTGAAAGAATGATTGAGTGTTTATATGTGAAAATCTTTTATTTTGCTTGATTGAATTGTTGTTTTGGTTCGAATTAAGGAATAAAAGAAAAGGGAATTAAGTCGATTGATATAAGTGATAGTATGCACGTAAATGTTTGGTTGTAAATGGGTCTAGTACTCGTAAAAGAGTCGTGTTAGTATGATTTGAGAAATAGCCTAGGTCAAGCGAGTATGCTTTGATTTCTAGGAATATAAGGATATAAAAACTACGAGAAAGGATTGTGCTATGTGCTGTGTGCTTATTTGTATAAGCTATACTCGTATAGTTCGAGTCAAAGATATAATCGAGTTATCGTATAGAGAGATCGTTCCGGGAACGAGAGTTGGGAATCTAATTAAGATTTCTGGTTTTTATTGTAGATTCGGAGCGTGAGGGCATTCGGGCTAGGAAAGGGAAAAGTATACTAGGTGGCAGTAGTTCAACCCTCAGGAAAGCAATTTCAGGCAAGTAACTCTGATTACTTGTATAAATGATTGTAAAGGAAATGTTGTTCATACCATGTAGAGTATTGAACTGTTAAAGTATGAAACCCTTGCTTTATGAAACCCTGATATTGATTTGAAGTACCCTTTGTTCTTGATAACCTGTTATTGATAATCCTATTGATTTCACCCGTTGATAATCTGCCTTTCTGTTTAAGTTTCCTATAATGCCATGATCATATTGAACCTTAAAATTATCTCGAATAACTCTGTTAATGATACCCTGTTTCTCTTGATCGCCCTAATGATCCCTAAGTTGTTACTGATCCTTCAAATTTAGTACCTTATTATCCTTGATATAGAATTCTTGAGAATTGTTCCTTGCATATCTTTGATTCACTCCCTGAACTTTGTTTCTTTAAAATCTGAATTAAGAATGAGTTTCGACTTGAAAGAGTCCGAATGATTTCAAAGGCTTGGTAATGATAAAATGAATTTTAGAAAACCTATTGTTTTCCAACTCAAGGTTTTCCAAATGAATTCCTGATGGATTGGATTGAGACGTAAGAGGCTAGTGGGACTAGTCCAGTCATGGTAAGAGGCTAGTGGGACTAGTCCAATTTAAGGCCGAAATTATGCCGAATGGTACCTTAAAGACCGGAATGGAGGTCGATACGGGCTGATCACCCGTATATAATGAAATGGAAAGATAAGTGATCCAATCAAGGGTTCTAAATGATTATTTAAAAAGGGAACTGAAACTTTTATTCAGTAAATTGATTTTTGGAAATGAAAATGGTTTATACTGTTTTGAAAAGAATTGATTATGTTATTGTGGAGCTTAAAGCTCAGAACCCTGATTCCTGAAATTGTTGATCATATGAATGATTCTATATCTTGAAATACTGTTGCTTTCCTCTATCGAAAGATCTATTTTGATCCTATGATAAATTGTGATGAATGTCGGCTTTTGTCCTGTTTCAAGCTTTGTTTCCTTGAAAGCCCAACTATTCTTCGGATACCCTTTCCTTATCTCAAAGAAAACAAAAATAAATATATGGAAATCTGCCACCTAGATTAGCTAAAGTAGAATGCCCTAGTTTGTTCAAAGAATATTGAGAATTGATATTGTAGAACTGCTGTATAGTTACTTGCTGAGTTTTCTACTCACTTGTTTTGTCTTAATCTAACCATGGCAGTTAAGCAAGAAGATGGCCAGGCTTAGGCGCACTGATCGTAAGAGCGTACCTGGTGGTCCCTACCGTGTTGAGGGCTTCCAGTTGCCAGAGCAGGTAGTACAGGTTATGAGTGAGCTCGCGCCTAGTAAGAGGTGTTTAAAGATACAATGGGTTATCTGTCGGTTCCCAGCCGGAATCGATACTGATTATTTAATAATATTTTGGGTTTGTAAGTTATATTCTGTGATTGGTAGTTGTAATCTTGTCTCATACTTTATCCTATTGATCCTGTTAGTAGTTAATCGGGGTTTATGCATATTTAATTAGTAGATTAGAGGTGTGTGAGTCCTCATTTCCTAACCCCGAGATTGAGGTCGTCACAAGTTGGTATCAGAGCTACAGGATCTAGTCCCTGAGACAAGTTAGGTTTTAAAAAGGGGTATTTTGGGAATATATCTATATCGCTAGAGAGTTCGACTCATGTAGAGTTGAGTTAGTGTTAGGAATATATGTGCATTACTTTGATGATATGTTTAACAAAACACTTAAGTAGAAGTTTAGTGTTTGCAGCCTCAACGGATAAGACCACCTTGGCTATCCGTTGATGGTGCAGCTTTACTTAGAAATAAGTCTAGTGTTGTAGCACATTTCAGTCTCTGTATTTAAGATATAATTCTTAGAAGTTGAGAGAAAATATAAGTCATGTTGACTACTAGAAGATATGCAAATAGGAAGGCCAATTGTAAATATTTCATGCCTTGTAATTTTGTATAAATGAAGTGGTATCAACGGATGTCTTAAAGACCTTCAACGGATGAGAAACAAAGCTTCAATGGATGTCTCTAAAGCTTCAACGGATAGAGCTTCAACTGCTAACACATCAACGGATAAAGCCATCAACGGATGAAGGCTTCAACGGATGTTCTGTTAAATAGCAGTTGATAAGTGGTAGTTGTAACAGCAGACAGAGGCACATGGGTTGACAGAGATAACTGAAATGTGGAAGCCTAATTTCAGGAACATCAGAAAAAGCAGCCGTTCTACTCTAGTACAAAGAGGTAATAGTCAACAAAGTACTTGAGTGAAATGGAGAAGAAACAAGTGGAGAACTTATTTTATTATTGTATTTTTATCTTTGCCTTCACTTGTAAACTTGGTAATATATAAACCAAGTAGCAGCTAGTAATTAGAGAAGAATTTTTCCAGTGCTGTTTAGAAAAATCTTGAGAGAAAAATTATCTAGTTTGTACTAGGATGCAACTGTGATCAACATCTTGAATCACAGATTTTCTGAAATACCATCTCTGGTGGAACAACAATCCACCAGAAAAGTTTTTAAGGTCTGTTGTGTTCTTTACATTAGTGCTTGAATATATATCTGTCTGTATTAGCTTAAAGCAATTCACACAATTGTTTATCTTGAACACAAAGCCTTTAAAACTGCTCAAAACTTGAAAAAGTTTTGAGATTTACATTCAACCCCCCTTCTGTAAATCTCATTGTTAGTCCACTAGGAATAACAATTGGTATCAGAGCAAGCTCTTGACACACAAAGAGTTTAAAGGTCTTGGAAACTAACAAAGATGAGTAAGAAGGATATTAGAGTAAAAATCCCAGTTCTTGACAAAGACAGTTATCACCATTGGAAGGTGAAAATGCACTTTCATCTACTCTCCCAAGATGAAGGTTATGTAATCTGCATTGAGAATGGTCCTCACATTCCCCACAAAGTAGCCACAGTTGCTACGGCCACAATTGTTGTTGGTCAATCCATTCCAAAACCTAGAGCAGAATGGATAATGGAAGACACAGAAGAAGTCCACAAGGATAAGAAGGCTATGAACATTTTGTTTAATGGTCTTGACAAGGATATGTTTGATAATGTGATAAATTGCACAACTGCCAAAGAGGTTTGGGACACAGTTCAGCTACTGTGTGAAGGTACAGAACAAGTAAAAGAAAACAAAATGCAGCTTCTCATTCAACAGTATGAGTATTTTCATTTTGACGAAAATGAATCTTTAAATGACACATTCAATAGATTCCAAAAGCTGTTGAATGGACTGAAGCTGTATGGTAGAGTGTACCAGGTGAAGGATTCAAATCTTAAATTTTTAAGATCCTTGCCAAAGGAATGGAAACCCATGACTGTCTCCTTGAGAAACTCTCAAGATTATAAGGACTTCACTCTTGAAAGATTATATGGAATCTTGAAGACTTATGAACTAGAGCTGGAACAGGATGAGGTATTGGAGAAGGGAAGAAAGAAAGGAGGTTCAGTTGCCTTGGTAGCTGAAAACGAGAAAGAATGCAGATAAGAAACTGTGAGATCTACATCAAACTCCAAAGATGGCACAAGCAAATCAGAATCAAGCAAGGGTAAGGAGCAAGTTGCTGAAAATGAAGACAACTCCAGCCAAGATGACTCTGATGGTATGGATGAGCATCTTGCATTTCTGTCCAGGAGATTTGCAAAGATGAAATTTAGGAAAAACACTAGAGCCACTAAACCTCATAAGAACATGGTGGACAAATCCAAGTTCAAGTGTTTCAATTGTGGTATAAGTGGACACTTTGCAAGTAAGTGCAAAAAGCCAACTTCTGAAAAGAAGAAATTTGACCAAGTAGATTACAAAAGAAATATTTTGATCTTCT